>NW_013953001.1:126213-136927 GCF_001266775.1 Austrofundulus limnaeus | reverse complement strand
GTAGCATGTTATTGCAGCATGGCTTTGCCTGCAGCATTGGACTTGCAGAATGAACTTTAACCAAGTTCAAATGTGTTTTCTATGCCAGCTTGTGCCTGTCACATCAGCCAGTGTATGTAATTAAGGTAATTGTGTGACAATATGAAGTTTGCAGAGATTTTTGTTAAAGTTGCAGTAGCTGGATTTGAACCCTGATCTCCCACATGAAAGCCCACAGTGCTCATCATGAGACTATAGGAGATGTGGCAGAGGATGTATACAGAAAAAGTTTACCTTGCCAATGCAATTATTGACACTTAAGTGCAATATATTACAGCAATAGGAAAGCGTAAAGACAGTATTACAGTAAAACATCAAAATACAATCATATTAATATTGTAATCACTGAACTACTGAGTTTAAATATCATAAAACTATGGTGCAGTACCATATTGTGTAGATGCAGCAGGGGGCAGTATTGGGCCGATACAAGGCTCCATTGACTGCCATTATAATTTATTCATATGTCCAGTGTATTACAAAGTCACTGATGATGTAATATTAATAATATAATTAATATTAAGTTCTGTTTTCGACTGAAGTGGTTGGAGAAAAAATAAATAAATAAACCAAGTATTACAAAGATCTGTTACTTTTGAAACAGTTTATAATGTATTTAATGGTAAATGGACTATACTTGTATAGCATCTTTCTACGCAACCTGGACACTCAAAACTCTTCACACTACAATCTGTGTCCTCATTTATCCATTCACACAGCACTCTATTAGGTCTCCACAAAGCTAACATGTACAATCATCTATGGAGACTAATCAGCTATTATTTAGTATTTAATCATGAATACAACATACAGAACCCTATAAAAGTAGTGATAATTAAACAATATCAGAAACAAAACGAACACATTCTGCCTCCTATTTGACAAAAATATTTTAACATCTCTGACTTGCCAAATTTTTAAACCAATTTTATTTTCATCATATCTTCAGCTGCTTGTAGTTTTAACTGTCTTGAGTGTGCATTGAAATGTTTAACAGCTTCTAGCCAAGATTCTGACATTTCTGTAGATATTAAACATTTCTATGTTTAACTAAAAGAACTTAAAATAATTAAAGTAGAAAACCAGGGGTTTGGGCTTAAGAGATTAATGAACCAATTGGTGGGCCGAATGTTGGTCACTCGCGGGCCGAATGTGGCCCACGGGCCGCCAGTTGAATAGCCCTGGTGTGGAGGATTAAGAACATCTGGAATCAGGTGAAGAAAACAGAAAAACAGGTGAAAAAGTCATCAAGTTTGCAGGGAAACGATATAAAGTGATTGTGAAAGTCTTTTATTTTGTAGCAGCTGATGGACATGAGGACAGTTCTGATCCTTCTCCTCAGGAGGGCAGCAGAGCTGCTTCATGCTCAGATCATCCACTTCCTCCTGTTTATTGTTTCCACTGGTGGGCAGCCTGAGGGCAGAGCGTTGCATTGTGGGAAATGTTGGCAGATGATTCAGTGTGTGAGCTCCTCATCCTGCAGATCTTACTGGTCCATACTGGAGCTGTTTGCTCCCAGACTGCAGTAAACATTCAGCACAAGCCTTATTTCATTATGATTATTACCAACTGCTGCTGTGAGATAAGTTGTGACTTTTTGTCCTGTAAATAAACTGAATTAAATTCAATTTAAGTGATTTTGATTTAACTTTACAAAGATTTAATTATCTGACTTAATGTCTGAACTTTAAGACATAATCTTTAACAGTAAATAAATAAAACTGATCTACAGTTCAGTTATATTCTTACATGCAGAGTTGCTTCCACAMAAACATTATTAAAATCTTGAAAAACTTGATTTGACTCAGTTTTTCCTATTTCAAGAATCTTACCAAGTAAAATTTTCTTACTCCATTCGCACAAATGTTTTACTTAATCTGAGTCAAATTTACAGACTAACAAGACAAATAATCTTACACATTCTGAAAACAAGATTATTCTTACACAATCAGTTCTTAGTAAATCAGTCTCAAAACAAGATCAAAAACATATTTTTGGTTGGATATAAGATTTTAAAACTTGGTTAATGGACAGTTTTTACAGTGTGGTTGAAAACTGCACAGATTGAAAAATGATCTGATGTTCAGAAATGAGTTTAACTGTTTATAAATAATAAATGTTCTGTAACATGTTTAATGAAGTGGACCAACAGGTCAGAGACACACACACCTGTCCACAGCMTGAGCTGCTCCTGTGGAGAGAGAGGATGTCTTGATCCAGGCGGAGGAGGATGAGGAGGAATCTGTGATGTCATCAAGGACCTGCTTCTTGTTGCCATGGAAACAAGCATCAGACTCCTCTTCTTTTGACATCTTGTGAAACGAAGTCTGAAGGAATTCATCCTGAAAMTGATCAGCCCACTCTGAGAGGATGATTCAAATCTGAGCAGAAATAAACCAGCAGTTAAATTTACACCAACACACAATAACAACTACACACTATGAGCACACAATAACAACAACATGGCAGTCTCACCTGTGTCAGTGTGCCCCAGGGCAGCTGTGGCTACAGTGTAGCTCACCATCTTCATTGTGTGAAGTGTGAGGAGTAAGTAAGTAAGTAAAGTTTTATTTATATAGCACCTTTGACAGAAATAAATTCACAAGGTGCTGTACATTCAGGGAAGGAGGGGGGCAGTTAAGACAGGTCATGCAGCAAACACAGTTGCGTTAAATTAAAAACAGAAAAACTAAAAACCACGAGGGAAAATGTGGAAAAAAATCAAAAACATCATTTATCAACAGTGTGACACACTATGGTGTTTATGAAAAACCTCTGCATAAGGCAGATTTATTAGCCAGAGGAGTAAGTGAGTTTAGGTGGGGGGAAGAATCCAGTCCCCAAAAACAGCGCAGCCATAGTTCAGAATATTGATGGAACTGTTCATTCTGTGTGGCCTCAGCTTCCTCAGGAGCCAGATCAGACAGTTGAGAGGAGGGGGGGGGGGGGGGGTAGAGCCTTATCGACATAATCCAGCCAAGAAGAATTTAGTCAACAGCTCAAGGCTGTTGTCGGGGAGATCCAGATTCTGTAATCAGTTGTTTTGGGAACAGAAGAGACAGGCAGACGATAACAATATTCCATCTGCTTCAGTGTCTGCTGGTACTCTCAAGGTGGTGAATCCAATCAGACAAATAGTGTGGACAAATTCCGCCGAGCTGATCTATCAGCTTTTCCAAGATCAATTCCATCTGGCCAGCAAAGTCCAGGAACCACAGCTGGCCCGTGACCCTCAATAGCACCGCTTGCAGACCCAAGTCCAGCTCGCTCAAAGCAAAATGTCCGAGTTCTGATAGATTACGGTCATCCATCAAATTAGTCAGTCAGTCAGGAGATGAAAAGCCATCGACGCTGTTTTGTAGRACACCAGGAGACCACCAAGCCAATCTGTAGAATCCAGTGATCGGAGTCCAAATATATATCCAGAACAGAGGAGAACAGAGGTCCCACCTTTGACATGTCCTCCCATGGAAGAAGAAAAATAAACTTTGTTCCAAAAATTTTATTRAGAGACCAGCTAACCAAATCCATAAAAATAAAAATATCCATAATTTCTAGTTTTGGATGAAAAATGTAGAGAAGGCTCCAAGCAGCAAAGCAGGGAAGAGAAGGAAGGGCAGGAGAGAAGGAAAAAGTGCCTTACTCCTCCGAGAGCGGAAACAAAAAAAAATCAGAAAAGAGCTCTGAAGTCCGACAGGACCTGATTAGGTGCTGTCTAAGTTCAGACCATTTGTCCCTCTTCACTCTGAGCATCAGTTTTTGAGGCATTGAGAAGCAGACGTTTCTGCACCAGCTGTAAAAAGAGCCGGGCTGAGAGGCCAGGACTTATACCTGCTGATATTACACTTCTCTGACAGGAACCACCAAATAACATGGCATGTGGGATAAGAGGGCAATACCTCCTCCAACACCTGGGAATGAAACTGGGTTAGAGCTGAGTCCAGCAGACCAGAGAAGTTACATCTCTGAGCAGGAGAAAGTGTCCACAGTATGGTGGACATGGTCAACAGTTTTTCGTTGTCTGTCTTGAGGATTATGAGGCTTACTGGTGTTGAGACTGTAGGTACCAGTGAAGGCTGAGCTAAAGCAGAGAGGCACCAACTGCATCCTGGACACTGAGCAGACTAGCCAATCAAAAGATGACCTGACAGGTGATGGGCACTCAATTCAGTTTGATTAGATTTGATTAAGTTCAGTTGAATTCAGTCGCCAGCCAAGGAGATGGACGTCGGGTTGGAGTGGGCTGTGTTCCATGCCTCAGTTGCTGAAGAGGCTGCCATGAGCAGTGGTCACAAGGTTGCCAGTCTGAGGCAAAGGAATACTTCAAAGACCTCCTCAATCCCACCAGCAACGAGGAAGAAGAGCCCGGCGACCCTGGGTCAGACTCTTCAATCTCTGGTGCTGACGTCACAGAGGTGGTTGAAACGTTCCTTGGTGGCAAGGCCTCAGGGGTGGATGAGATTCAACTGGAGTTCCTTAAGGCTCTGGGAGTATGGGGTACCAGGCCCATTGATACGGGCTGTTAGGTCTCTGTACGACTGGTGCCAGAGCTTGGTCCACATTGCCGGTAGTAAGTTGGACTTGTTTCCAGTGAGAGTTGGACTCCACCAAGGTTGACCTTTGTCACCGATTCTGTTCATAACTTTTATGGACAGAATTTCTAGGTGCAGCCAAGGTGTTGTGGGRATCCTTTTTGGTGACCTTAGGATCACTTCTCTGCTTTTTGTGGATGATGTGGTCCTATTGGCTTCATCAGATCCTGATCTCCAGCTCTCACTGGAGCGGTTCACAGCTGAGTGTGAAGCAGCCGGGATGAGGATCAGTGTCCTCAAATCCAAGACCATGGTCTTGAGCCAAAAACTGGTAGGGTGCTGCCTCCGGGTCGGGGAGGAGGTCCTGTCCCAAGTGGAGGACTTTAAGTATCTCAGGGTCTTGTTCATGAATGAGGGAAGAATGGAGCAGGAGATCGACAGGTGGATTGGTGCTGCGTCTGCAGTGATGTGGGTGTTGTACTGGTCTGTCTACATCTATGTCTACGTTCCTACCCTCATCTATGGTCAGGAGCTTTTGGTAGTGACTGAAAGAATGAGATCACAGATACAAGCAGCCAAAATGAGGCTGCTAAGCTCAGTCATCCAGGAGGGACTCAGAGTAGAGCCGCTGCTCCTCCACGTCCAGAGGAGCCAGTTGAGGTGGTTCATCTGGTTAGGATGCCTCCTGGACTCGTCCCTGGTGAGGTGTTCTGGACACGTCCCACTGGGAGGAGACCCAGAGGAAGACCCAGGACACGCTGGAGGGACTATGTTTCTCAGCTGGTCTGGGAACACCTTGGGATTTCCCCAGAGGAGCTGGTCCAAGTGTCTGGAGAGAGGGAAGTCTGGTTCTCTCTTGAGGCTGCTGCCCCCGAGACCTGACCCTGGATAAGAGGAAGAAAACGGACAGACGAACGGATGGACGGACGTACTTAGTATTACTTTTTTACCAGAAACGTTTTAAAAATTACACTTTAAAATTATTTATATCCAAGTTTCGTAGCACAATGTACCTGATAAATAGCTGAAGCTGGGGGACAATGTATCAGACTAACTGGAAGTAACTGTGTCATAATCAATGTGCAAACTATGAAATATGAAAAAACATGGGTCAGATGAGCCTTAGACATCACTACTTTAAACATATATTTTTTTTAGTGTTGGCTGATAAAAACATTCATAGATAAATAAATGTCACCATTGTGTGTAACTGGACATTGTACATTCACGTGATAATGAAAAACTTGCACTGATGGGTTGTAAAGACACAAAATGGTGGAATAAAGCTGTAATCTACAGTATAAACACAGCATTGTTACACAATCATCACATAGTAATGGTGGCCCTCTTTATACAAATGTACATGATAGTACCGATCCAGTTTTAGATATCAGTGGTCACATTTAAACAGATCAAAGATGAATCTAATAAACTGTGACCTTCAGGAGCAGACCTCAAAGCTGATACTCAGAAAAGGAGCAGTGCACTTTTTATTTTTCACCATTTGTAGGTTGAACAGTTTTGCTCAGATTTAGTCTCAGTCAAAATGAGCCATTAGTGAAATAAATATCTGAGTATGTAAGTGGTGTGTTTATCAGGTAATAGAGCTGATAAAAAGCTCTGTTTGCTTTCACCTTTGTACACCATGTGCTGATGACTGCTGCAGCATAACAAACAGCAGAAGGTTGGGTTTTTTTTAAACCTTTTAAAATCTGCCTAATGAGAATACAGCCATCAGGTTTGYCTGTCAGAGTTGTAATCCAGATTAAACAGAATTCTGTTGCCTCTCTTCATCACAGCAGCCTTTAGTGAGCAACATCACAGTTTCTGAAACTGTTTGGATCCAGTGTGAGAAAAAGGCTGCAAATTGGATTTTTATCCAAATAGAACAATCTGTCACTTTTCCTGAGAAAAGGAGCTCAATAACAGGAAGAATCAAAGAAAAAGATTAAACCAGGTAACAATAAAGACAATAAAGAATAACTAGATTAGTTCTTTCTTCTACTGTTTATGGTTATTTTAAGTTGTCCCTTGGGAACAACTCTGTATTACAACCAAACTGAAGAAGCTCCAACTGAAGACACTTTGTCTTTCTATGACAGTCTGATGAAGAGGATGGTCAGGGTTGTCCACAATATTCTTGATTTTATGTAAAATCCTTCTTTCCACCATCATCTCCAGAGATTCCACAGTCGTCCCCAGAACAGAACCAGCCTTCTTTATCAGGTTGTTTAGTCTTTTCAGGTCCCTGGCTCCGACACTGCTGCCCCAACAGATGATGGCAGCAGAGATGACGCTCTCAACAACAGACTGATAAGAAGAGTTGCCCCTCTTCTCTGAGCTTTMGGTTGTTGCGTACGAAGGTGAGACTCACTGAGGACATTTTTGTACTTTAACCCTGACTAGTCTCTCTGCTCCTGGAGAACAACCCCACATCATGATGCCGCTACCACCATGCTTCACCATGGGGATCCCTCCAGTGAGTAATGAATTTTCCCCGGGGTCTTCTACCAGTGGGACGTGTCCAGAACACCTCTAGGAGGCATCCTATCAGATGAACTACCTCAAGTGACTCCGAGCTCCCCACGGATGATGGGGCTCCTCATTCTCTCTCTAAGGCTGAACCCAGCCACCCTATGAAAAAAGCTCAGTTGACCGCTTGTATCCAGGATTTTGTTCTTTCGGTCATGATCCACACCTCATGATTATAAATTAGGGTTGGAATGTAAATAAACCAGGAAATCAAGAGCTTTGCATTTTGACTCAGCTCTTTCTTCTCCACGACCAATCAAAGCAACACACTTATTACTGTGGACAAGGCCCCAATTCATCGATCCATCTCCATCTTACCATCACTCGTGAACAAGACACCCAGAAGCTTAAACTCTTCCACTTGAGGCAGAGACKTTCCTCCAACCTGGAAGGGGCATTCCACCCTTTTCCAGTCGAGAACCATGGCTTCTGTTGGTGTCTTGGTCCGAAGACACCAACAGAACCACATCATCTGCATACAGCAGAGATGAGACCCTGGGATTCCCAAACCAGACACCCTCCTGTCCACGACTGCACCTTGAGATCCTGTCTATAAACACTACAAACAGGATCGGAGACAAGGGACAGCCTTGGTGRAGTCCAACCCACAGGTAAAGATCTAGTCCACTGTTCCAGGATCTTGTTCTTTCAATCATGATCCACACCTCATGACTATAAATGAGGGTTGGAATGTAGATAGACCAGTAAGTCAAGAGCTTTGCATTTTGGCTCAGCTCTTTCTTCTCCACGACCAATCAAAGCAACACACTTTTTACTGTGGACAAGGCCCCAATTCATCAATCCGTCTCCTTCCTACCATCAGTGATGAACAAGACACCCAGATACTTAAACTCCTCTACTCGAGGCAGAGACTCTCCCCCGACCCGAAGGGGGCATTCCACCCCTTTCCAGTCGAGAACCATGGCCTCAGACTTAGAGGAACTGACTCTCATCCCAGCCGCTTCACACTCTGCTGCGAACCACCCCGGTACACGCTGAAGGTCTTGGTCCGAAGATGCCAACAAAACCACATCATTTGTATACATCAGAGATGAGACCCTGCGGTTCTCAAACCAGACACCCTCCTGTCCATAAACACTACAAACAGGATTGGAGACAAGGGACAGCCTTGGTGGAGTCCAACCCGCAGGTAAAGATCCGATCCACTTTTCCAGGATCAGAACTGTAGCCACACTGCTCCTCTTGAATCAGAGGCTTGATGATTGATCAGAGCCTCCCTTCTAACACCCTGGAGTAAACTTTCCCAGGGAGGGTAAGAAATGTGATCCCGAACACACTCCCTCTTTTTATAAAGGGTAACCACCAACCCGGTCTGCCATGCCACAGGACATTCAGTCCTTCATGTGATGCTGAAGAGACATGTCAACTATGACAGCACCACAACATCCAGAGCCTTTAGCCCCTCGGAGTACATCTCGTCCACCGCTGGTGTCTGCCACCGAGGAGCTTTTTAACTACATTGGTGACCTCGGTCATGGTAATGGACTCGTCTTACCTCGAGTCATCTGACTCTGCCTCCTCAAAGGTGGACATGGGAGTGGATTGAGGAGATCCTCAACAACAATATCCTCAGTCCAGGTCAGTCCAGGTCATCATCTCCGCACTTAAACCGAGTACAGCCTGGGACAAGAAATGTTTTCCTTTTCTGAGTCACTGAACTATTTGCCAGAAACTTCTCCAGGCCAACAGAAACTCCTTTTCCACGGCCTTCACAAATTCCTCCCATGCTCGAGTTTTTGCATCTGCAACCACCAAAGCTGTGATCCTCTTTGCTGTAGCCCAGACTCTCTTTAAAATTTGGGTTCCAGAGCCTAAGCTGTGAATCAAAGTTGTTTATCTTTAACCTCAAACACAAGCACTGGGTCYTTACCCATACGTGAAGTTATCTTCCACGTCCCTAGAACTAGTCTATGCAAGGACCTTCSTTCACCTGATGCCTGGCATTGATTGCACCGAGTCATGATGGTCCTSCCTCCAGGTAGTGGGTCTATGTGGAGGTCAACCACAAGGCTCTCATCTTGAGCTCCCACCCCAGACCTGGCTCCAAGGAGGTGCCCCAGTTTCSATTTTTAGGGTGAGGTTTCCCAATTCAAATGYTGTTCTATTCATCAAGGGGCTCTAAGTCTGACCACTCCCCTAAAGCCTGTTTGCCATGGAAGACCCTACCAGGGGATAATGCCCCAGACAACATAGTCCCCCAGATCACGAGCGTGCTCAAGCCCCTTCACCATGTTAACGATTCTGCAGAAAACAGGTACCATTCTTCATTTTTAAAACTGCAAAACAGGACTGAAAACATCTTTTACAACAGTTCCCAAAGTTAACAAGTCAACCTGTGAAGAAGCTGAGAAACAGATGCTTTAGAAAAAGTGCTGGAACCTGCACCTGTTCCAGGTTGTTCTGTGAGTTTAAACCTGATCTGACCCTCAGGCTGAATGATAACAGTCTGAGACAGGGACAAGTGTCTGTCCTCTGCAGTCAACATCTCTTCATCCACCGTCAGCGTGAACCCACCTGAGATGTGTGTGAGTTCCTGTTGCTTGGTGATRGTCTTCAGCTCTCTGATTAAAGTGAGCTTCAAAGCTGTGGACGCACTCATTAGTCTCTACTGGCTGCATAATGAATCCCAGGGAGGAAGATGATTACGACATCATCCCTTCTAATCACTACAGTCCTGGAAATCAAGCTCAGCTTGTCTCAGTCCTCACAGTTCCTGCAGCTGACCGAGCTCAATCTCCTCGCTCAGCTTTCTGGAATCAGATCAGAATCCAACCTGCTGAACTTTAGCTTGTCAGGATGCTACAAGCACAGCCTCGTGTGTTCGGCTTTCATGTGTCAGAGTTCACACAGATTAACTTCTCTTTCATCTGACTTTAAAGCTTTCAAATGCTTTCTTCTTTAAATTAAATACTGATTTACATTAATATTAATTATAAAAGCTGCAAAAGAAGGAAAGGTTAAAAGTTCGGGTCACACAGGAGGGGTCAGGTTTGAAATATTTTATAACGTTATACCCTGGATGATAAGCTGTAACATTTCAAATTTTGTTCACTTTTATTATTTAAAAGGTAGATGATAAAGTTTCCATGTGTGTTCCTGTGTGTCAATCTTTGTCTAGTGAGGTTGACGTTGGACATCGGATCCAGATACAGTATCTGTACATCTACACAGCTGCACATCTATACATCTGTACATCTAAACATGTGTACATCTAAACATCTGTACATCTAAACATGTGTACATCTACACATCTAAACATGTGTACATCTACACATCTAAACATGTGTACATCTAAACATCTGTACATCTACACATCTGTACATCTAAACATGTGTACATCTAAACATCTGCACATCTAAACATCTGTACATCTAAACATCTACACATCTAAACATCTGTACATCTACACATCTGTACATCTACACATCTGTACATCTTCACATCTGTACATCTACACATCTGTACATCTACACATCTAAACATCTGTACATCTACACATCTAAACATCTGTACATCTACACATCTAAACATCTGTACATCTACACATCTAAACATCTGTACATCTACACATCTAAACATCTGTACATCTA
>NW_013953001.1:123802-125130 GCF_001266775.1 Austrofundulus limnaeus | reverse complement strand
GTAAAATAACTTGTTTTAAACTTTAATGTTGGACGTCCACTTCTGTRCCTCTCCATGGTTACAGGTCGCCGTGGCAACAGCATCTTCATCCACCTGCAGATGTTTTTCCAACGTTGTGTTCCTGGTTTGCTTTGTGCTTCATTCTCCAGCTGCTCTGAAGGCCACCAGAACCAGAACCAGAACCATGGACACAACACAAACCAGCTGGAGACAGGTTCATAATGTAAGAAAAGTCTAAATCTTTATTACATCCAACAGTACAGTACAGTACAGTACAGTACAGTACAGTACAGTACAGTACAGTACAGTACAGTACAGTACACAGATTGCACTTCTTCACCTGATACAGCAGCATTCACACTAATTAGGCACAATTAAAACATGGAGATACAAACAGTCCAGATGTGTTGTTGGTCCAGGCTCAGCGTGAAGCTGGTCCTTACACACCTGTAAACACACCTGTAAACACACCTGTAAACACACCTGTAAACACAGCTGTAAACACAGCTGTAAACACCCCTGTAAACACACCTGTAAACACACCTGTAAACACACCTGAGCCAGGACCCAGAGCAGGACCAGCAGAGACCCTCACACTGTTAACATTCTGAGAGTCACAGCTGCAGTCACTCCATCTGATCTGAACCCAACAAACATCTGGTTTCTTTAATAAAAACTCCTCGTCACATAAAGTCACCTCAGTTCAGGTCAAACTAAACGCTTTAGTTATAAAACTAAAACAGAAATATCTTGTTGCCTGCAGCAACCAGAACCAGAACCAGCTGTCATCAGTTCAGAATCCAGGGCTTCAAAAACAAACTGCATGGACCCAAAACACACCTGGACTCTCAGACCAGCTCAGGTGGACCAGAGAGCCCACCTGAGATCTGATTAGACCGGACATTGGAACAGACATCGGCTGGGTCCGGCTGACTCGGTTCTGTTTCACCTGGATCTACAGAACATTTTTACAGACGCTCTGAATGTTTCAGAGTTCTGTTTGTGCTTCACGTGCTTTTATTTTGAAATTATATAATCATGAAGCCCAATAACCAAATCCAGACTGGATCAGATTTTATTTTTTATTCATATTAAAGAACTAATCACTAACCAGCTGCTTGTTGACCAATCAATAAATAACACTATTTATTGATTTATTATTGGAAAAACTCAATTCTACAGTGAACCGATGAGTTTAGTTTGTTAATAAAAAGTCACAGCAGGGATGAATCCAGTGAGCTGATTCAAAAGTTTCTTATTTTAGTTTAGAAAATTCTTCTTTATTTATCAAACTTGTGTTTTATAATTGTAGCTAAAAGGTGAGAAAC
>NW_013953001.1:118789-123712 GCF_001266775.1 Austrofundulus limnaeus | reverse complement strand
AAGCAGATCTTTTCAAATTAAAAGCAACATGTTAAAAACAATTATATTAATGTTTTGTTATAAAACACGTGACTAAAATAACTTCATTTAGGTTCTTCTGTTTGTAACTAAAAGCAGCACGATGGTGCAGCGGTACTCAGTGAGCTCACAGGATCAACTCCTGCTCTCTGGTTGTATTCACACCGGACAGTCTTGGTTCATTTTCATTTGGTGCTTCACTCTGTCACACAAACTAAACTCATGGTTCCTGCTGGCTCCACCTGAGCTGCAGCTTCAAACCAGTTCTGTTTTTCTAAAGATGGAGGAGTCAGAAGAGTTTCAGCTGGCTGACAGTAAGGCTCTGCTCTGGACCTTCTGACAGTCTCTGTCTGCTACATGTAAACTGTGTCTGAGACCAGAATCCAGACCCAGGTCCCTGCAGCAGGTCAGTTTTACCTCTGCCTGGTAGAAACTAAACTATAGGTTCATTGGAATAAAACAGCTTGTGATGGTCATCATCATCCAGGGTCTGGTCCCAGTGTAGGACTTCAGGAAAAGCAACCAGGAACTAAGGGTTCTCCAACCTGTGACCCGTTCTTTAGTTGGTTATTCKAACACAGACTGTCCTCACGTTAAAACAACCTCTGGTCTTTAGTGAACCAGTAAACTTTACGACACATCTGTTCATAAATAAATCAAAGTGCTGTGAGCTTCAGATCACAAACAGATATTAATACAGATGGACACATGCAGTCAGTTAAAGGCCATGAACAGGAAGGATCAAATCCTGTAAAATATTTAAACTCTATTAAAGTTCTGCTATAAAACAGTAAAAGCCTCTCAGCGCCCTCTGTTCTTGTAAATCCAGGTAATGTGMAGACTTTTCTTATCTCCACTCATTAGAAAAACCTTTTGGATCCAAACTGGATCGTCCTGATTGGATGCCCGAACCACAGCAATGAGCCACGCCCACTCAGCCTCCTCTAACAGAGGCCACGCCCACTCAGCCTCCTCTAACAGAGGCCACGCCCGCTCAGCCTCCTCTAACAGAGGCCACACCCACTCAGCCTCCTCTAACAGAGACCACGCCCGCTCAGCCTCCTCTAACAGAGGCCACACCCACTCAGCCTCCTCTAACAGAGGCCACACCCACCCAGCCTCCTCTAACAGAGCCTGCTGAGGCCACGCCCACTCTGCCTCCTCTAACAGAGGCAATGCCCGCTCAGCCTCCTCTAACAGATGCCACACCCACTCAGCCTCCTCTAACAGAGGCCACGCCCACTCAGCCTCCTCTAACAGAGGCCACGCCCACTCAGCCTCCTCTAACAGAGGCCACGCCCACTCCGCCTCCTCTAACAGAGGCCACGCCCACTCCGCCTCCTCTAACAGAGGCCACGCCCACTCAGCCTCCTCTAACAGAGCCTGCTGAGGCTGAATCCTCTGAGCTCCAAGGCCGGAGTTTGACGGGAACTCTCAGCTTCGAAACATTTTTCTGCTGCAGTCTAACGGTGCCAGATAAGTCTGTGGCCAATTCTTAAAAATCACGACTTATTTTAGTGTTCAGTTTGTAAACTGAGGTCCAGTCTGAACACAGCTCTATGTTTCTGACTAATCTACAGGCTTTATATTAGGGATGTCCCGATCAGATACTCAGTATCAGTGGCAGATATGGACATTTTTTAAAAATCGGGTAGAATCAGATTTAGTCATGTGATCGGGCCGACCCAGTTTTCAGCATCATCATGCTTCACAACGACCGTTAAGAAGTCAAGACGCACACACAACCATGTCCACAGTGTGGGAACACTTTTCAATGGAAAACAATGATGCTGAAACTGCATCTTATAAAATCTGCAAACTGGATGTTTCTGGTGGTGGAACAGCAGGGCTCGCTTTGATACTACCAACCTTGTCACTTGGAAAGAAAGAAATAAAGAAAGAAAGCTATCGGATCGGTATCAGAAAGACTATTCATTAAAAAAATCTGATTGTATCGGGAGCCAAAACATCCGGATCGGGACATCCTGATCATTAATCATTGAATCACTGGATGGATGCCCTGAGTCTGTTCCAGACATCAGGACCAATCTGTGAGGAAACATTAGTGTCTGAGCTTCATGTGAGGAAAGCTCGGGACACTTTGGAGACTCCTCCAYCAGCGGCGTTGTTTTAACACGGCTCCATCAGTGGCAGCCAGGGACACATGAACCAGTCCGAGCAGGTCTGTGATGGTTCCTGGGGTCAGAGTGTGTTTCACCAGTGTTCAGGAGTTATTCGTCTAACTTTAAACCACAGAGCGGTGCTCTCCGCAGACGTACACGGCGCTGGGCTGGATGCGCCTCTTGCTGTTGCCCGGCAGCTGAGGAAGAAACTTGAAGTATTTAGGCATCAGGTCGAGGCAGGCATCGCGAAACTTCTTGATTCTCCAGTAGTAGATGAGAGGGTTGAGGGCTGACTTGAGGTAGCACAACCACAGCAGCCAGGTGCTGACCTGAAAAAAGCTGTCTTTCTGGTAAAAGCGGGCGCTGAAGGTGGCCACCAGGCTGTAGGCTGTAAAGGGCGCCCAGCACACTGTAAACACAGAGAAGAGGATGAGGATGGTGGTGAAGGCACGGGTCTTGAAGCTCATGTCTATGTTCATTTGGAAAGGCCTCTGCAGGCTCAGCAGACCCAGTTTGCTGGCCTGGCTCAGACACAGGCCGTCTGGGTGGCTGTGGATCCGGACGGCGTTGTGGCGGATGGTGTTCAGGATCCCCATGAAGGTGTAGAGCATGGCCATGAAGGGGATGAAGAAGAAAAGCAGCATGAGGAGGAGCACGTAGGCGTGGTATCCGGGGCTGGAGCTGTAACCAAAGACACACTGAGGAGCGCGGGGCGGCAGCGGCAGRGGGGGCGCGCCCAGCGCCAGAGGGAAGGAGAAAACGAAGGAGAGTCCCCAGGTGACCACCAGGAGCAGCTTGGCTCTCTGCGGGCTCAGCTTGTCCTGTTTCTGGACGATGATCAGGAAGCGGTCGATGCTGATGATCAGCAGCACGGCCACGCCCTCCATCACAAAGAACCAGAAGAACATGGCCGACAGGCGACAGAACACGTCTCCAAACATCCAGCGCGTGCTCAGGACCGTGACCAGAGCGAAGGGCATGTTGAGGACGGCCAGCATCATGTCTGCAAACGCCAGGCTGGCCAGGAGAATGTTGATGGCRGAGCGCATGGCGGACCTCTGGTACACCATCAGGCAGACCACCACGTTTCCCGCCAGAGACACCAGCAAGATGGCCACCATGGCCAGGCTGAAGAACACCTGCAGGGGCAGGCCGACACCCTGCAGGACCTCTGGGGCTCGGGCAGTTGGCGTGACCGGCTGAGGTGTGGACCCGGAGCCCAGGGACACGTTTGTCACGAGGGGGTTCTCCATCAGGGGGTCTCTGGAGGTTCAGAAGCCCCCTGAGGTGGGAGTGAGCGGGGGGGATGCCCCCCGCTTCAGAGAGGGAAGGAACCAGTCTTCTCCTGGGTGAAGATGCATCATCAGAGGACAGGTGATGCTGTGGACAGAGACACGTCCCCTCTGAGCATCAGGATGTAGACCTCACAGGGGGGCTAACCTGCAACACAAACCAACAATTCAGAGGTCAGGATGAATCAGACATCTGATTGTTGTTCAAACTGTTACCCAAAATGTATMAAACTGACTGAATTACATACATTTTATGTTCTCTGAGATCAGAAGGATGTGGCAGCCATCTTTAATTGACCTAACTCCAGATGGTAATCAGATGTGATGACTTTCTGCAACTTTCAAACACTGCCTGGCCAAAACAAAAAGGTCACACTCTGATTTTTCATTGGACCACCGTTAGCTTTGATTACARCACACCTTTGCTGGGGCATTGTTTCGATAAGCTTCCTGGACCKAACTGACCCCAGATCACCRTAGGCACTACTAGTTYTTAATGTGTTGGACAGTTCTTAACCCAGTTTTARTAATTTCTGCTATTTTCTTAAATGCGTGCCAATGATTTGACCCTTCTCAAACAGACAGACATCTTTTCCACATGGTYCTGAAYGACTGATTTAAGACWTTTTAAGRATAATTAAAACAATGCCTTTGTTTTTAAGACTTTTTGAGGATCCGTGGAAACCCTGATCCTTGTTCGTGAGAAGCTTCATGTCTGCAGCAGACTCGCCTAAAGCTTAAATGTCTTCTGATAAGATACCAGAAACAAAGCTTTTTTATTTTCTGTTTATATTGAAAGACATTTAAGACAAACTGTTGGTCCACAGCTGACAGAGTTACTGAAGTTATTTTTATTTTTACAAACAGCTTTTATTCCCGTTAAGTGTGATTTAAAAATCCTTTTTCTGAGCTGCTGCCAGTAACTGGGTCATGATTCAACTGTGGACAAGTCAATGGTGCCATAAAAAGCCTTATCACCAATATAAACACTGAAGGCTTTTATTTCTTACTGCCAAGTGTCATAACAGACAGACGATCATGTGTCTGCAGTCTAATAGAACCACAGAGACYACAATAAACTCTGGATGTTCAACTATGAGTGTAAGCACTGATTTATGGTCAGACGCTTTGGTTTTGGCCCAGGTCCCTTTTTCCACTAGTGCCACTTAGTGCAGTGTCGGTACAGTCAGTGTCTGTACAGTCAGTGTCTGTACAGTCAGTGTCGGTACAGTCAGTGTCGGTACAGTCAGTGTCGGTACAGTCAGTGTCGGTACGATCAGTGTCGGTACAGAACGGTCAGTGTCAGAATGTCAGCATTGGTAAGATCAGTGTTGGTACGGTCAGTGTCAGAACGGTCAGTGTCAGAACGGTCAGTGTCAGAACGGTCAGTGTCGGTACAGTCAGTGTCAGAACGGTCAGTGTCGGTACGGTCAGTGTCAGAACGGTCAGTGTCGGTACGGTCAGTGTCAGAACGGTCAGTGTCGGTACGG
>NW_013953001.1:116311-117802 GCF_001266775.1 Austrofundulus limnaeus | reverse complement strand
GTGTCGGTACGGTCAGTGTCGGTACAGTCAGTGTCGGTACAGTCAGTGTCGGTACAGTCAGTGTCGGTACAGTCAGTGTCGGTATGGTCAGTGTCGGTACAGTCAGTGTCAGAACGTGTCAGTTCTGATGCTTTTCCATTGACGTTCCAGTCTGGCTCCAGTGGGTGTGTTTTGGGCAGTTGGTAAAGGTGATTTTTTGGGTTGTTTCAAAAAAAGTTAATACACAAAATGAGAGATGGAAACACATTTGYCGAATAAGTCCTGAAATTTTAAAAATTCGCAATAAATTCAAATTAAAGTTGGATGGATACAGAACTAATGTCACTGCTACAATTGAAAAAAAAAATGGTGCCTCAAGTTGTTGTAAAGGCAGCTCAGACACAACCAGTGACTCCACCCCTAACCAATCAGTGGTGAACAGTGTTCTGATGTCGTCTTTTGGTATCGACTGGGACCACTTGGAACCACAACGAAGGGGCTGGTTCCAAGAATCTGGTCTAATGGAAATGGCTTGGAACCATACAGACACTACACTAAGTGGCACTAGTGGAYAGGGGGCACAGACCGGTACCAGAAMCACCCCACRTTTCCCAACAATGRTTATTYTCCAYGTTCAGAACAGCTGACAAAAAACAAAGTGTAAAAACCTGAAGTGATCCCAAAGCTTCTGTGTCATCGGTTCATTTAGAAAAGACAACGTRCACACATCAAGAGACTCAGAACAAGTAGTGGATAACCTTTGCAGAAAAGACTCTCCTGCGAGTGGACACTGGGGACAACATYGGCTTCTATSAGGTCTKAAAGACAGTCTGCACACCCACCTACCTAGTCCACAGCCCACTGTGCAGGATGGAACTGAACTACACCACTGGTCTAAGAACTAGTGCCAACAGCACAGTCCAGGCTTTGGAACAGGATCCCCCAACAACAGACGAGAGAAGAACTAGACGTACACCAACTGTAGATCAACAAATTACAAGAGCTGAAGTCAGGAAAGCWGCAGGAACAGACCGTATCCCTCCTGAGATCAGGATACATGGTAACCCAGCTGAGTGACTCTGGTGTCACACTGAAGGGACCTCCCACTCCTCGAGCTCTTCCATCAGTGTCGTCTCCGACTGGTCCTCCAGCAGCAGAGATGGTCAGAAGGCCTCAGGCAGGACACGGGTCCAGAATCACAGACCAGAGTCTGCTTCAGGTTCTACTCTAAGGCAAACAACGGTCCACTGAGCATCACAGCAGAGGTACCCCAAAACAGAAGTACCAGGATGTCTTCAACGCCACGAGTCATGCTGACACTTCTTCCTGGTCCTCCCTAGCAGCCGACTCAGAGCTAAACAACCAAAGAAATCTGAAGCTCCTATGTTTAATAGTTTTTGAGCTATAACCATTTTTGTATGTCCAGATACCCCTTTTTCAGATAAAATGGGGGGCCGGGGGGTGGGGCACTGATTGGTGGGCCTGATGGATAGCCCCTCATCAGAGCTAAAC
>NW_013953001.1:108629-109883 GCF_001266775.1 Austrofundulus limnaeus | reverse complement strand
AGAACCAGGTCTATGTTTGTTTAGATTAGTTTCTGGAACCAATCTTCCTGGTTCGGGCGCCAAACTGGACCGAACCTTCAKATAAACAGCTGTAGGTGTCGGTTCGGTTCGGACTGTGAGCTAACAGAGCTGAAACCCGTCCAGGCCCTGGTCCAGCTCGCAGTTTAACGGTCTTCTATAAACACCGGGCTGGGTCGGTTCCGAGCGGGTTTTAGTTCCCAGATAAAAACATTTGGTTCTGTTGGGTTCGGTGTGTTCTGGTGCTTTACCTGCTTCATCCTCACATGTTGGAGCTCAGGGTCCAAACAGAACATCTCATCCTCCACCGTGGGTCCGAACCGAACCTTGCTGTTATCACCGGGACCACAACACCTACCGAACCGAACCGAGCCGAGAGGAGCTCCTGGTTYCGACAGCAGCTTTTATTCCAAACCTCTTTCTTTCTCCGGATAAACCGAGCGGTATCAGAACCGAACGAGTCCACTTTCCAAAACTCAAATCTCTGCTCTCACCGGAACAACGGGAACGACAACACTTCCGCTTCAGACTTTCAAAATAAGTGTCCTGGCGGATTATGATACATTTTGGTGGCTGTGGCCCTGAACAAGAAACCCAAAGTGGATTCTATCTGAACACTTCAAGTTCTGGTCCTGAGTCCAGGACCTGAACCACAGGTGTGGGAGCCTGAGGGACTAAACTCTTCAGGACCAGAACCGCTGAGGTTGTTCTGGGGTCTGTTTGGTCCAGTTGGGCACAGGACCAGAACCGCTGAGGTTGTTCTGGGGTCTGTTTGGTCCAGTTGGGCACAGGACCAGGCTCCTCACAGACCTCCATGTGACTGCTTTTCAACAGCAGGGCTGTGGGCCAAATGTGGCCCTTTCACAGATTAGTTTGGCCCCACAAAGCTGTCAGACTAAACTAATTTACCTGGATTTCATGCTCAAAGTACACAGAGCTACTTCCACACCTGAGCATCACATCAACAGGTGGGCTGAGGAAACATGCACACCTGTGCACACCTGTCTCCAGCTAACCTGTGCAACAGGCGGTAAAAAGTCAGATTAACGAAACTCACTGCAAACATCAAAATGTCTCTTTGAAAACCAACAAGTTTTAAAGGGACCCATGATTAGTTGTAACATCAGACTTTATTTGATAAACATATATTTTAACTGTAAAATAAAGACTGTAAAAATACTGTAGGATGTTTAGGTTTGTAATTTTTAAACTAACAGATTAAAAATATATTTTTAA
>NW_013953001.1:105520-107484 GCF_001266775.1 Austrofundulus limnaeus | reverse complement strand
TTAAAAATATATTTTTAATCTGTTAGTTTAAAAATTACAAACCTAAACATCCTACAGTATTTTTACAGTCTTTATTTTACAGTTAAAATAAATGGTTTATCAAATAAAGTTTAATGTTACAACTAATCATGGATCCCTTTAAACATACTATTATCTACATAAATAAACACTTGATTTAATTATTATTTCAGAGACAGATTCATTAATCTAGTTCTATCATTTTGTTTTAAACTCACTGCTACAGCTGAGATAAGGTTAATTAAAGTGACACAATTTAACATATCCAGTGACTTTAGGAGTGCCTTTCACTTTTATAATGTTTATTCTTGATTTATTTTAAATTGTCACATCATTGTGCCAAATGACCATTAACTGCATGTTCAAAACTAATAATATTAACTTTAACCAGTGAACAGGTGCAATATTGTTACTAATAACCCCAAACAAACTTATTTATGTTCACTTTTCTGATATAAACCAGAATTTTCTGACAGTCCAGATTTAAATAAATCTGTTGGTTTCTTTACACAAACTAAATCATAGTTTAGAATTAGTTTTGTAAAGAAAGAGGTGATTTTGTTGTGACTGTTAAATAAACTGAAACAAAATGAACAAAAAATATGAGAAATAGCTGTTTTACTGTGTTTATTGAGGCTGTGTAATCACTCTCAGCTACTACCACCTCTAATCAAACTGGAGCTAATAAAGGATAACTGTTCTGATGACAGTAAAAAATAAATTTTTGTATTTTCTAGTCAAACTGGTGGCCATCTTCAACTGGTTTGGCTCCAGTAGTTACCTGTTGATTCACCTGTAGCTGTTTAACAGGTGACTTAAAGCCTCATGTCTTCGCTTGTCTTGTTCCTCCAACATGGCCGACACTCAGAAGCATTCTGTTGGGAATTTAAAAACACTGAAATAAACAAACATTGATGCTACAACCATAACCAAATCCAGCTGCAGAATGAGTTTTATTTTGAAGGCGGAGCCAGGACTTCCGGATACAGCTACGTTCTCTTGATGTTCTGTGATGACYGACAAGTCCAGGACCCACTGCAGGACCCACGGTGGGCTCTCCATGAGGTGGGCCCTTGTCAGACCGCGTCCAATAGCAAAGCCAGATGACGTTAGTGGGCGTGTCTTATTCTGCAGGAAGTGCTTRTTTTGGGCACGTGAAAGACGCGCTCTGTGGGTGGCGAGAAAAAAAACTGCAGATGTGTTGCAGCTGGAGTTCATATCATATTTTAATGTATTTATTTACACTTTTGACACAGAGTAAAGTTTTTATTTTGTCTTATACTGCGGATGTTTTCACCAATCATATAATAATATGATTTGTTTTGTCCAGAAAACAGTTTTTATTAGAATGGGACACTTTTCTATCAGACAAAAATATAAAAAATGGACTAAATTCTTCTTCGGTTCTGTGTTGAAGTTGAATTATTGATTCATGAGTTTGTTTTAAATCGTTCAGGTTAAAGAAGGAGCAGAGCTCTGGTCCTGGTGGCTCACAGACCCAGAACCTTAGATGAAGACGATGATGAAGAGCCGGCTCCACAGGTGTTTTCAGCCCTTGATCCGTTTGGCAGCTCTGCCCTTAGGATGTGTGATCTCCACGTGGAACGGGATGAAGAACCGCAGGACCGCCGTGACCTCCTTCAGGTCCAGAGAGTACTCCTGAGAGATCTTCTGAGGGGTCCAGGTCTGAGGCTGGTGCTGGTGATTGCCCAGGGCCCTGAGGGCCTCGACCAGGGTCAGTTTACCTGTCGGGACGTCCGTGAGCTCCGTTACACCTGATGTGTTGACAGGAAAACTGAACCTGGTGGGCCTGCGCTCAGACACTGTGCTCACCCTCACTTCCTGTGGCGTCTGAGGAGACAGAGACGTTTAGATCAAATCAAATATTTTTACTTCTTACATCACTTTTCTTTTAAAGGTGTCCTATATATTATTTCATATTATAT
>NW_013953001.1:103758-105510 GCF_001266775.1 Austrofundulus limnaeus | reverse complement strand
ATATATCATAGTGTAACCGTCCTCGCTCTAATTTAGGCAGACTCAACGTTCACCTGCAGGAGAACCGAGTTAAAATCCTCAATGTGACTTCAGATTTTAAACAAACTGAAACAAAATGACATGATTTACTTAAATATAGAGACTTACAAAAATAAGACTAGTGTCTTTAAAATAAAACAGTCAACATTTTAAAAGGTGCACACAGAAGCTACATTATATAAAACAGCCTCAGTTTCAGGGCACCTTGTTCTTCATGATTCATGCAGCTGTAATGTTACAGGTTGACCAGCAGATGGCGCCAAACTCGCTGTAAACAAACAATCATTTTAACGGATTCAGAAAGCTTCAGTTTCTCCATCATTAGTAAGAAATAAACTTCTCAAACTGATGTTGATCCAGAAACTAAAAAAGGTAAAATATTATAACCTCTACGCTGAAGCCCACTCTGAAATCGTACAGCAACAATTAGTCAACATAATCAACA
This sequence comes from Austrofundulus limnaeus, assembly GCF_001266775.1. NCBI lineage: Eukaryota > Metazoa > Chordata > Actinopteri > Cyprinodontiformes > Rivulidae > Austrofundulus > Austrofundulus limnaeus. Next base: position 105,026 of record NW_013953001.1, on the reverse strand, counting down.
ACATTTATTCTAAAAATTAATGATTAAGGTTGGGTTATAATGGCATTCACACAATAAATATCATTTTTTCTTCCGTACATTTTTTGGCACTTTTATCGTTCCACAATTTTTGTGCTACTTCAAACATTCATATATCAAAACGTTCAGCTCTTTCATGCAATGCCGAATATGACTTTTGGTATTTCAGCTATTTTTATTTTTTTAGCTTTTTCAACTTTTTTAGCCACATTGACTTTGAATGGGGACATTTTTCAACAACCTTAAAATCCTTCAAATAGTTTCTACATGTTTACAAAACTTTACACAATTTGTTCTGGTTATGGCCTAATTCATTCTCTTGTGCAAAATTTAGCTAATTTATTGCAAATTTTAGCTGTTTTCAGCTAAAATTCTACTTCTTTTTGCTATTCTTCTACTTTTTTCTGCTTTGTTATATTTTTCTGCTAATTTGGGCTATTTATACTTCTTAGTTTCATTCTGCTATATTCAGCTATTTTTAACAAATTTAGCTCAGTTTTAGCTGTTATTAGCTGCAATGACCTTTTTCAGCTAAATACACATTTTTTGTAGCTATTATAACTTATTTCTGCTAAATACAAAATTGTGTTTCTTATGCTTCTTTATGCTAATTAAAATGTTTCCAGCTACTTCTTAGCTGTTTTACTGAAATCTTCGGCTGTTTTAGCTATTTTATTACAAATGATCACTTTTTAGTAGTTTTATGTTTTTTTCCTGCTAATTTTGAACATTTTACAACCATTTCACCATCTGGGTGCTACTCTCAACTCGAGTATGCTATGTAGCTTATTTTTATGCTAACGTTAGCTTTTTGTTGCTTTATTAGCTAAAATTCTAATTCTTTTTGCTTTTCTTCTGCTTTGGTATACTTTTTCTGCTAATTTGTGCTATTTATGCTTCTTACAGTTGCTTTCTGCTACATTCAGCTATTTTAAACATATTTAGCTAAATTTTAGCTGTTTTAGCTAAGGTTAGCTTTTTAAGCTAAATACATGTTTTTTGGTAGCTATTACAACTTATTTTTGCTAAGAACAGCAAAGTTGTGCTTCTTATGCTAATTAAAATGTTTCCAGCTACTTTTTAGCTGTTTTACTGAAGACTTCATCTGTTTTAGCTATTTTATTACAAATGATCACTTCTTAGTAGTTTTATCTACTACTTTTGAATTTTTTACAACCATTTCACCATCTGGGTGCTACTCTCAACTTGGGTCTGCTAACTTTAGCTTATTTTTATGCTAACTTTAGCTT
>NW_013953001.1:100679-102120 GCF_001266775.1 Austrofundulus limnaeus | reverse complement strand
TTTGTGTTTGGAAGCAGGGGGTGGGGGTGGGGGGAGGACCAGGGAGGATGATTCAACCACTCAACCACTAGATGTCGCTGAAAACAACAAATCCTAGACACTGTGCCTTTAATAGACTACCTGCAGTTCAGTTTGTATTTAGTGAAATTTTCTTACTGTCACATGTATCAGAGATTCATGTGATTAAGTTTAAGTTTATGGGTCATTATTTTARCTGTTAGCTATGGGAACTCATGTTCAGGTAGTAACATTCTCAGGTGTGTACAGGTGAGTGTGGTAGAAATAATAGACTAATGAACAAAATCAACCGATTAGTCGACTAAAACCGTCATTAGTTGCAGCACTGAAGCTGCAGGTTCTTCATCAGACACAAACTTTAACTTTAGTCCTGAATGAGCTCATTCTGTTGTTGAAATCATCTGACTTCTCGTGGTTCATCAGATGTTTTGCTAACATGCTAACAGAGACAGGTGTGGTGTCTGACCTCTGCCGGGTCTCTGGACTCCACATACACGGTCCGGAGGTGGTCCAGTAACGGCTGGTTCTTCTGCTTCACCACTGAAACACAGAACACACGCTCAGCAGGAGGTCCACTCGGTTCTGAGGGCAACCCTGACCCTGAGGCCGGACCGGAGCCGGCGGTCGCAGACGGACCGACTCACCCTCGGGGCCGACCGAGTTCGGCGGCGGMCCGGTCGCGTGTCGGGGCGCCGCGCGCGGCTTCTCCTTGGAGATTTCCCGAAGTGCCCGGTTCTCTATGTTGTAGTTTCGGAACATCCGCGCCACTTTTGCCCCCATGCTGGACCACTTCACTGACACGGTGTCAATAAAGGTTATTCAACAACCTGAGGACGGAAMGCGCGAAGGACCATTTCACAATAAAACATTAATAACTCAGCAGCGACACTGTGTGGCGGGAGGATGAATTACGTCATTTCAGCTGAGCAGCAGGTTAAAGATTCACTGTTAATTAAATCAAATTAAATCTATCTGCAGACACAAAAACAACCTAACATTTAAACAAGATGATAATTAGAATATACAGCTCATTGTGTTTTATTCAAATACTACACATAAAAATTAATCTATTATCTCCAGTCATTGAAGATGTGAGAGTTTGTCAGCAAAATATTTCATGAATTAATTTGACAGATTTTAATGAGATGTTCAAAAAATAACATTTGAATGAACATTTACACCAAAATTAACTTTTGGACACAACACTTTGAAAAGTCCAGCAGAGAAAACACAACTGAGTCCGTTTCACAGATACTCTGGTGTGCAGCTGAGTCTTGGATTGCAAATGTTGTTAAACATATTTTTCCTCTGGTGTGTTCGAGTCATCTTGTTTCTTAAATCAAGTCAGAGGTAGGGCTGCCACAAATGATTATTTTTATAATCGATTAATCACCGATTATTTTTTTAGATTAGTCGACTAATC
>NW_013953001.1:94979-100233 GCF_001266775.1 Austrofundulus limnaeus | reverse complement strand
ATAGAACAAAAAGAAAAAAGAAAACGATTAATCGATTATTAAATTAGTCATCGATTATTTTAAATCGTGGCAGCCCTAGTTAGAGGTGTCATTTAATGATCAACAATATAATCTGATTAATTTAATGAAATGTACCACAGCCTGTCCCTCCTCTTCCTCTGATTGAGACAACTTGTCTTTTTGGTGAAACTACACTGCGACCATATTCAAAGAAATATTATCAAAGAAAAAAATCTAAATGTTTTCTAAACATAATACCTTGGATTATAGTAATATAACTTTGTCTTGATAAAACCTCTACATTCTTTATCAGACTGATTTTTGAAACTTTTTCTGAAGTCACCTCTCAACTGATCTCTCAGGCCAGCGGTCACTCTTTCAGGGATGAAGATGTTCTCATCCTTGATAGAGAGGAACGTTGGTTTCAGAGAGGAGTAAAAGAAGCCATCTTTGTGAAGGAAAACCGTCCATCATTAAACAGAGGTGGAGGCCTTCGTGTCCAGTTGTCCTCCTCCTACAACGCTGTTATTGTACGTATGACTCTGCCCCCTGTGAGCAAAATGTGTGAATCAGGACCCCAATGATACCAACATAAAGAGGGAAAAAAAGACAAAAACAAGGGGACATTGAGCCCCGCTTGCATTAACTACATACACATGACACGACACCTAAGAACCACAGCATCCAAACCAATAAGTCWGGTGATGGGACACATGACCCTCTATGAATAGAGCTAATCAAGCCTATTGTTAGTCGATGGCCCTTTTTTGCATGTGACTAACCTGTTTGTCCATGTGGAGGCGGAGCTTATAAGGCTGAGTTCACCTGAAACTCATCAGACTGAAGAAGTCTCTTGGAGGAGATGAAACGTTTCACTAAAGAAGAACCATCCAGACCTACTGATTTTTTCTTTTGATTTTCTACCTGGATTTCTGAGATGCATCAGGACACCTCTCAGCAGAGTCCACTCGCCTTCAAAACAAAAGCCTGATTCAAAGTAAAAGTTCAAATTATACTTTTTTTTTTTTTTTACAGTTAATGCGTCATGAAATGAATCAGAGGTTACTGTTAGTGGTTCTTTGGAATATGTCACCATTTATTACATCAAAATTTTTATTATTATTATGAAGAGGTCATTCAGTGACTGAATGAAGTGTAGGAGCAGAGAAACAGGTCGAACCTGCAGGACTAAGACCCTCCAGGACCAGAACGTCTGGTCTAAGCTTTAGGTTCCTGATGATGGGTTATTTTTAAGGCCTGCTGAGTTAAACTTTAGATGTGTTTGACCTAAAATCACAGCTGGACTGAGGTATAATTTATGTGTTGGTTAGATGTAGAGCCTAATAAAGCTAATACAAACTGAAGKGAAGGTCAGGTTTCAATAACTGAAGACATTTCATGGTCAGTTCTTCACACCAGAGACAAAAACCCACCCTGTACACACATCGATGCATCTAATTTTATTTACAGATGAGACAACCCCCCAGAGAAACATATACAGTATATTTATATATAGTTTTAACACATATACATTTAGATGTGCCCCTCTGAAGTACAGCATACAGAGTTACTGATGATGACGACATCCACTCTGCTCTTCATCACTTCCTGTTTGGAATCAAACCCATAAAACCGTCTGACACCAGTTCACTCATTCATTCTGTGAATTTATCTGCATCAATCTGAAACGGTCTGGAACRTGTAGCTTTGAGATAAAAAATAAAATAAATATCTTTTTACACATTTATTCAGAGTAGAAGTTAAAAAAACAAGTAAAAAAATGTGCATTTTACATTTTAATGTTACACAGCTCTGAGTGAAGTTAGAAGCACGATAACATAGTCAGCATGTTGACCTGTACAAATAYAGCCTGTAAAATTAAAGTTTATATTTTTGTGTGTTGAACTGACATTTGTGTAGTTTCATCCTGAAAACTCTAGAAATAAATTTAAAGTTATTTCCAGCAATAACAAGATAAAACAGCTTCATGGAAGAAGTTGACCAGTCACTGTCAATTTAGACCAAATAACAGAAGAATAACAAAGTGTCACACTTTGACATTTCACACAAACTTTGAACATTTTGTGCAACAATGAAGAYGGAATAAAAACAAAAAAATCTGCTAGAAGCCTCTTTTGGATGTGTCCATGCTGTAATGTTGACCATTAGACAGAATATAACCTTTTCACAAGTTGTCTAAAACGTTATAGTGTCACAGAGCCTTCAGGAAGCCAGAGTCAAATYATTTAGTTTGATTTGAAGAAATATTTCTCCAAATATACTTCAGATTATGAAGTTACACTGCAAAAAAATGTCCACCTAACCAAGTTTTAAAACTTTATATCAGCCAAAAAGTCTTTTTGATCTTGTTTTCAGACTGATTTACTAAACAAGAACTGATTGTGTAAGAATAATCATCTTGTTTTCAGAATGTGTAAGATTATATGTCTTGTTAGTCTGAAAATTTAACTCAAATTAAGTGAATAATTTCTGCCAGTGGAGTAAGAAAATTTTACTTTAATCATCATCATACATCATGACCTCAGTCCAGCTGAGAAGAGCTTGTTTGTCTTAAAGTTTGTTGGACATAAGAAGGACCATACAACCTGAAGGACCTGCAGACGTTTGGTCCAAAAGTCCAGATTAAATGGACCAAGATCCTGAAGACGGACCTGAAGAGATCTGATGTTAGAATTAAGCAGAAGGTGGGGACACAGAACTACCTTTAATGAGCTGAAGACATGCACACACCACTTCTCAGTTTCTTTTAATTTTTTCATATTTAACTTCATGACTTAAAGTGCCTGTGACGTCAAGTTTTTGTTATACATATGAATGCATTTTTAGAAAGAGGATATTGATAAAATATTGCACAATAAATTTCACGTCGCTGAGATGAACAGTTGTTGAGATATTTATCTGCGAAGTAACAGGAAGTGATGTCAAAGGGGAATGTCTGCATGTGAACAGAGTATTGTTAAAATGTCTAACAACCCAGACTGTAGAGAAGAATCTGATGTTTCTTTACATTATTATGACTCACTATCAGAAAGAAGAAGAGTCAGAGTTCAAATAATAATGTTTCAATAAACAAAGACCAGAGAGTTCTCTTTGTTAAAGAGTTCCCCTGTGATGTCACTTCCTGTTTCACTTTGGCTGAGCCAAATTCAAAAGAAAATATGTCAGTTATGGGACAAACTGGATTAAATTGAGTGTATTATTCCAACTTTCTTAAATATAAAGATGTTTACTTTTTGTATTTGAAGAATATGCTCGTCACAGGCACTTTAAATTCAAGCTAAGTATTTTGACACTGGTTTCCTTAGATAGACAATAATATTGTAACAAATAAGGATTTATTTCACCATAACTGCACTGGGTTTGTTGCATCTTTGTTGAGTTACTGAGAGCATTTTTGATGTCATTTGAAACAATGTTTTGTTTCAGAGTGAGGTGCTGAGGTTTGTGTGGAGTTGGTGCTCTACAACACTGTATGATGTCGTGTCAACACTGTATGATGTGGTGTCAACACTGTATGATGTGGTGTCAACACTGTATGACATGGTGTCANTCCATTTCACCATCTGGGTGCTACTCTCAACTTGGGTCTGCTAACTTTAGCTTTTTGCTGCTATATTAGCTAAAATGTTATTTATGCTATTCTTCTGCTTTTTTCGGCGTTGTTAAACTTTTTTCTGCTATTTTGTGCTATTTATGCTTCTTACAGTTGCTTTCTTCTATATTCAGCTATTTGCTACAAACTTAGCCAAATTTTAGCTATTAGCCAAAGTTAGCTTTCTAAGATAATTGCTCATTTTTTGGAGCTGTTTCAACTTAATTGTGCAAAATTCAGCAAACTTGTGCTTCTTATGCATCCTTATGCTAATTAAATGGTTTCCATTTACTTTTTAGCTGTTTTACTGAAAACTTCAGCTGTTTTACCTATTTTACTTCAAATGATCACGTTTTAGTAGTTTTATGTTTTTTTCCTGCTCATTTCACCATCTGGGTGCTACTCTCAACTTGGGTCTGCTAACTTTAGCTTATTTTTATGCTAACTTTAACCTTTTGCTGCTATATTAGCTAAAATTCTAATTCTTTCTGCTATTCTTCTGCTTTTTCTGCTTCGTTGTACTTTCTTCTGCTAATTTGTACTACTTAAGCTTCTTACAGCTTCCTTCTTATTCAGCTATTTTCTACAAATTCAGCTAAATTTTAGCTGTTATTAACTAAAGTTAGAGCAAATTACCTGAATTTGGCCGATTGTTGAAACAATGAGCTAAAAATTAATATATAGGTACCTGATACTTACTCTATCATAAATAGCAGCCGAAATAAGAATCCAAGATGGCTGCCAAAGCTAGTGTTAAAGACATTTTACCCAGCCATTGTTTGAGATACTGACATGAAAACTTATGTGCTGGTAGCTGAGAGCATGCTCTATAACACTGAAGCATCAAAAAAATTCAACAATTGTGGCCAAAGCTATTTCGGCTACTTTTTGTCCCATTGGAAATGAATGGAGCTTTATTCAACATCCTCAAATTTCTTCATAATGTTTCTAAATCTTTACAGAAACTTAAACTTCATATTCTGGTTCTGATTCTTTTACATTTGTGACAATTTTAGCTACTTTCTTGCTAGTTTTAGCTTTTTTCAGACATTGCAGCTAAAATCCTTCTTCCTTCTACTATTCTGCTTTTGTAATTTTTTGTTCTTCTTTCTGGTAATACGAGTTGTTTATGCTTCTTACAGCTGCTTTCTGTTATGTTCAGCTATTTTAGCCTTTAGCTTTTTATGCTAATTCAGCTATATTTTTGCTCCATTTTACGGATTTTCTGCAAAAAAAAATTTTTTTTGCTTCTTTCAGCTTTTCAAATTTAACCAACAATACTACTTTTGCTATTAAACATGTTCAGCTTAATTTCAGCTTCTTCAGCAGCTTTCAGCTAAAGTTTTCAGCAACAGGCTTTCACACTAGCATTTTCGCAGGAAATGCAATTTCTCTAGTTTTTATTTTTTAATTTTATGCGCATGATTGTTTAAAGGCACAGTGTGTAGATAATCACTAATGACAATAATAAAAACATGTCTAATCATTGCAGACAAAGACCTTGTTTTATTATTTTTACCTTATAAAAAGCTGTTTATATCTCCATGGTCGCGGGTCGCCACTACAGGCAGCCAGTGTGGTTGCCCACATTCTTTTTTTTTCAGCTCATGGACATGGAGACTATTCAACGTATGCTCAGGC
>NW_013953001.1:87686-92773 GCF_001266775.1 Austrofundulus limnaeus | reverse complement strand
TCTGCACTGTATGACATGGTGTCTGCACTGTATAAAATGGTGTCTGCACTGTATGACATGGTGTCAGCACTGTACGATGGAGTGTCTGCACTGTATGATGTGGCGTTGGCACTGTATAATGTGGTTTCTGTACAGTATGATGTGGTGTCTGCACAGTATGATGTGTCTGCACTGGATGATGTGGTGTTGGAACTTTTTGATATGGTGTCAGCACTGTATAACGTGGTGTCAACACTGTATGACATGGTGTCTGCACTGTATAACATGGTGTCTGCACTGTATGATGGAGTGTCTTCACTGTATAACATGGTTTCTGCACTGTATAACATGGTGTCTAAACTGAATGACCTGGTGTCTGCACTGTATGACCTGGTGTCAGCACTGTATCATGGTTTGTCTGCACTGAATAACATGGTGTCAGCACTGAATAACATGGTGTCAGCACTGAATAACATGGTGTCTGCACTGTATAACATGGTGTCTGCACTGTATAACATGGTGTCTGCACTGTATAACATGGTGTCTGCACTGTATAACATGGTGTCTGCACTGTATGACATGGTGTCAGCACTGTATGACATGGTGTCAGCACTGTATGATGGGGTGTCTGCACTGTATGATGGGGTGTCTGCACTGTATGATGGGGTGTCTGCACTGTATGATGTGATGTTGGCACTGTATAATGTGGTGTCAGCACTGTTTGACCTGGTGTCTGCACTGTATGATGGGTGCACTGTATAACATGGTGTCTGCACTGTATAACATGGTGTCTGCACTGTATAACATGGTGTCAGCACTGTATGACCTGGTGTCAGCACTGTATAACATGGTGTCAGCACTGTACAACATGGTGTCTGCACTGTGTGACATGGTGTCAGCACTGTATGATGGGGTGTCTGCACTGTATGATGGGGTGTCTGCACTGTATGATGTGACGTTGGCACTGTATAATGTGGTGTCAGCACTGTTTGACCTGGTGTCTGCACTGTATGATGGGGTGTCTGCACTGTATGATGGAGTGTCTGCACTGTATGACATGGTGTCAGCACTGTATGATGGGGTGTCTGCACTGTATGATGGTGTGTCTGCACTGTATAACATGGTGTCAGCACTGTATGATGGGGTGTCTGCACTGTATGATGGTGTGTCTGCACTGTATGATGGTGTGTCTGCACTGTATGATGGTGTGTCTGCACTGTATAACTTGGTGTCAGCACTGTGTGTAGGAGCAGGAGGAGTAGAGAAACAGCAGGATGAAACAGTCGATCAGAAGAATGCTGTAGAAACATCTCTGGGTGTGCAGACTTGGACTCCTCTGAAAGCGGGTGAGCAGCACAGCCAGCAGTAAAAAAAATGTGGCAGTGTTCAAGAGGAGGAATAGTCTGATGTAGGAAGCTGTACTGGAGACCTTTTCACTCCTTGCTGTGGCCACCATGTGAACCTCCTTAAATCTGCGCCCCTTGACAAAAGCCCCCTTTCGGTTCTTGCGACCATCTGTATAATCTATAAAGGCTCGTGAATCTGCATCGCCTTCCTCTGGGCTGTCCTCATATGTGCGTTTTGAAGTCCTCTGTCTCTCCTTCTTTTCRTTTAACTCAATTTGTGCAAACATGTCTGGCATACTTTCAGAAAGCCTTTCTCCAAGGTTCATCTTCTTCCCTCCTTTACCTTTGTTTTGTTTTTTTGACATAGCAAACATTTTCTCGATGACTTCCTCTGTCTTCTTTTTGTCGGAGAACTGGAGGAGGCGCTCTGCAGTCTTACGAAAGGTGGCGGTGTTAAGGACCCGTCCCAGTATGTGTCTCTCCATCTGCTGGAAGACAGGCTTCACATGCTGGAGGTTGTCCTCCATCACATTGACRTATTCTTCAACCTCCTCAGGTGATGTGTCCACCACACCGGCTGCCCTCTCAAACACAATCTTCTTGTGGTCCAGCAGCACCATGGCGAACAGAGGCTTGCTGGTGACTTCTCCGGTCAGCAGGTAGATGGTGTAGGTGTGGTCCTTAGTGGCAAGGTAAACATCCACCCTCTGATCATCTCCACGTAAGCTAAAGCTCTGTACATCCATGTCCGGCCCAAAGAATATGTAGGCCACCCTTGTGTGTGGGTACCTGAGTGGCATAGTGACATTGACATAGTTAGAGCCATTATAGGGGTACCCTCGAGGGTAAGTCCAGTAACCCACCCTCCCTTTATTGCTGGAGTTTGTGTCATCCATCCAGAACATCTTATATTTGTCCTCCCCATGAGTTACAAATGCTCCATGAACACCATCTACTTTTGTACTCTGGAATGGCAACTCGGTGTTGTGAAAGAAGGCGCTCATAGCCCTGGCTGGGCTGTCTGAATCCAGATGGATGTGGTCCACCAGAACTAGGAGCTGTGGGTGAAGAAGGAGCAGGTTCCTCTGGAAGTTCCTGAGTTTCAGTGCTGGATTATAGGCAGAACGTGCTTCACCTCGAATGAAAACCATCTGGTCTCTCTTCAGAGCAGCTTGTACTTGGCCCTGAGCATCAGCAGCGAGGCCCAGTTTGTACTTCAGCCACTTGGAGTCACAGGCCTCTGTGACCTGTCCAACCCAGGGCTCAAAGCAGCTTCCTGTGAGGGCTGCACCAAACAACACCGCATTGTTCAACAAAGTGTACTTGGGTCCATACAAAGCCTCTGTGATGAACGGGACACCRTTGGGTGCAAAGGTGAACGTGTTTTGATCGGGGTGCTCGTGACCAGCATTAAAGTTCCTCCAGCCCTTGATCCATTCTTTGTACTTGCTCTTGTGAACTGTATCAAAGATGGCACGTCCCCCCAGTTTACCGGACTTGAAGGACAGAAAGGAGCTGTTGGTGTCTACAGGCAAAGAGCTACCATATGTGACCACACCCCAGTCCTCAAAGTAGTGGAGCTGAGAAGTCCCAAAATCTGGTGGAGGTTTTGGGGCCAAGCCTGGGTCATACCTGTATTACAGAGAAGAAAAAAAAAACATCAGAAAACTAAACCAGACAAACAACCTTAAACTCCTGGTCTCATTCAGAGTTTTGAACAGAACATGGACGACAAAGACTGGACTATAAATCAGTATGCTAACACCAAACACCTGAAATACAGTAAATTCAGATGTTTCAGTTCAGCTGAGGATTAAAACCATCACCACCTCCAAAGGTTCTTTTTCAGACTTCTTATCTAAAAGCTGGAAAGATTTTGTTCTGCAGAGGTTGCTGCTGTCTGTGTTACTGAAGCATGTTTAGGACATCAGGTCCAACACTGCATAGTATTGAACCAGACTACATGTTTTATACCATTTGTAGAAATTTATTCACGTCACTTAAAGTTTTCCACAATTTCTCATGTTCCAACTACAGATTTCAAATGTTTTATTGGATTTTATGTGACAGACCAACACAAAGTAGGGGTGCACGATAGTTATCGGCCCGATATCAGGGAATTGTGATGTCACACTTATCGGTCCGATATCATAACAAACAGAAGTGATAATATATGTTTGCCAGCGCGGAGATGAGAATGCGTGTTTATTTTTATCCTTTTTGTTCAAGCTGCTTCCTGTCCAGTACGACCCGAGCAACGTTCAAGTTGCGTCGGAAAAAACTACTTTCTCACTACGACAATAATTAGAATTCTCCCTGTTGAAAAACAACCAGTGATTTTAAGAATTAATGATATTATTCTACCAATTAACCCTGTACGTTACGCACGAACTTTATAATTATAAACATAAAAAGGTCAGAACAACTACTCCCAGTTTGAGAACATGTAATGTCCGTTACCACCTGAACGCAACATAAAGTCCGTCTGCTAAAAATGCTAACGACAACAAGCTAGCGTTCAAGAACTCATTGGGACTTAAATCATTTCTGAGGCTTTTGACAAATCCAATAAAATTACCAGAGAGGACGCAGATCTCAAGCACTTTAACGATACAAGCAGCCGTTCACATTCGCTAAAAACCGAAGCTTTTATCTCCTGTTAGCCACGGTTTACCATAGTTAGCCACAGCTTACCATTGTTAGCCACGGTTTACCATCGTTAGCCACAGCTTACCATTGTTAGCCACGGTTTACCATCGTTAGTCACGGTTTACCATCGTTAGTCACGGTTTATCATCGTTAGTCACGGTTTACCATCGTTAGTCACGGTTTACCATCGTTAGCCATGGTTTACCATCGTTAGCCATGGTTTACCATCGTTAGCCACGGTTTACCATCGTTAGCCATGGTTTACCATCGTTAGCCACCGTTTGTCATCGTTAGCCACGGTTTACCATCGTTAGCCACGGTTTACCATCGTTAGCCATGGTTTACCTTCGTTAGCCATGGTTTACCATCGTTAGTCAAGGTTTACCATCGTTAGCCAGGGTTTACCATCGTTAGCCAAGGTTTACCATCTTTAGCCACAGTTTACCATCGTTAGCCACAGTTTACAATCGTTAGCCTCGGTTTACCATCGTTAGCCAAGGTTTACCATCGTTAGCCACAGTTTACCATCGTTAGCCACAGTTTACAATCGTTAGCCTCGGTTTACCATCGTTAGCCATGGTTTACCATTGTTAGCCACGATTTACCTTCGTTAGCCACGGTTTACCATCGTTAGTCACGGTTTAGCATCGTTAGCCACGGTTTACCATCGTTAGCCACAGTTTACCATCGTTAGCCACAGTTTACAATCGTTAGCCTCGGTTTACCATCGTTAGCCTTGGTTTACCATCGTTAGCCACGGTTTACCATCGTTAGACACAGTTTTCCATCGTTAGCCACAGTTTACAATCGTTAGCCATAGTTTACAATCGTTAGCCACAGTTTACAATCGTTAGCCACGGTTTACCATCGTTAGCCTCGGTTTACCATTGTTAGCCTTGGTTTACCATCGTTAGCCACGGTTTACCTTCGTTAGCCATGGTTTACCATCATTAGTCACAGTTTACCATCGTTAGCCACAGTTTACCATCGTTAGCCACAGTTTACAATCGTTAGCCTCGGTTTACCATCGTTAGCCTTGGTTTACCATCGTTAGCCACGGTTTACCATCGTTAGACACAGTTTTCCATCGTTAGCCACAGTTTACAATCGTTA
>NW_013953001.1:83892-87417 GCF_001266775.1 Austrofundulus limnaeus | reverse complement strand
GTACTGCAGGAAGTGAAACTTTTTTTTTTTGCCTTTTTTGTCTGCTGACGCGAGGTCATCCACACATTTTTTTTCAGGAAAACTTTTGCTAATTTTGGAGAAGTTATGGTAAGAATAACATGAATATTGTTTGTATTTTTTTAATAAATACTTTCTGTGTTGAAACAATGCAGAGTTACATAAAAAATAATTTTAATAGTACAGTTAAACCGTGTTAAAAATGTGTGTATCAAACTTGATACTGCAGGTATATAAGGTGCTCCAGTCCTGAATTGTCATGTGACATTTTAGTAATTTAATCAACAGTATTCTTGCCACAATAACACACACTGTTTTGGATGATTGATTAATTACTGAAATTCCATTTGAAAACACATTTTAGCTATTTTCAAAGTGGTTTCCTTTGAAATTATAGTCTCTACGCTGTACTGACTAAATATTTACATGTTAGATGTCAAAGAAAACTGAGGAAGAAGAGAGAAAAAAACGAAAGTAAGAAAATGTGTGAAATGATATAATAGATGACATTTATTTTAAAAAGTGTCAGGTACATCTGTACCTGAACAAGGACAGAAACTGTATTTGTGCCTACCACAAAGTGAAATAAATGGCTGTAAAAACTTTGTCGTAAAAAAAAACAAAGAAGTAAACTTCATGGTGTTCTAAACTTGTTAAAAGTTATGGGCAAAACTGTCTTTTTTCTTAATTTAACTTTGTTGTGAGCAAAATGTTATCAAAACAGCCCAGTGTATCAGATTTGATACAAAAAATATATCATAAACAAAGTGAAGTGGCAAAAAAACTTTTTGGATTTTGTTTAAAGGCCCAGAAAAAACACGTCAGTTCTAAAAAAATGGGAATTTTCTAACTATTTTTTAAAGGGTTAAGCTTTAAAGCTAATGGAGACCAGACCAGGCTCCAGGTGGTACTCCAATGTGATACAGAAAACTAACTTTAGCTGAATGTCACTCTGTAGTTCAACGCTCAGAAACCAAAGCTCTTCACTGCAGAGCTCCAGCTTGGTGACCGTGGGTGAGAACATTTAAAAATACAACTCAGCTTCAGTTTTCCCTCATGCTCAGTCTGTCTCAGTCAGAGGTGGGCAGTCCTGGTCCTGGAGGTCCACTATCCTGCAGGATTTAGAGCTTTCTCTGCTCCAACACACCTGATTCGAATGAATGTGAAAGTCTTCTGCAGAACATGAAGAGGTGATGCAGTCTCTGAATCAGAGAAACAAGTAAAACCTGCAAGATAAACACCCTCCAGGACCAGGACTGGACACCTCTGGACTAGATCCAAAAAGCTCCAGACAGAAAATAATGATGTGTCCTTTCTGTTCAGCTGCTCGTAGAAAAGAACACGACTGGTTAAAAATAAACAAGTTATGTTCCAATATTTACAAAAGRCTGAGTCCAAACAAAACCAGCTTTCAGACCATGTTCTGCTCCTGGACTGGAGGCCGGATCTTACCAAAGAAACTCTGTGTGCAGGGTGCACCATCTCTGGCCTTTCCCCGCCTGCCCCGGTCCTTCTGTGACTCTGTTCTGATGAATGAGACCTGCCAGCCAGTTCCCACTGCCGTTACGCAACACGTAGCGGTCCAAGAAGACCAGCTGGCTCTCTGGGCCGTAAAACCAGTTGTAGTTGGAGTCAGCGATGGCTACAGTCCTCTGAAATCCTGGTGAGAACAGAAAGGAGAACCTCTGTCACAGATTTACAGAAAACATCAWCAAATCATGAAGACACAGGAGAACTGCAGCCCTCACACACAGACTGTACATCARACAGGTTTCTAATAAGACCAGGGTCCTAACAGATGCACATCTTTTTAAATATTCTGTTGTTCCCTCTGTAAGGACAGGTACCGTCCGCCTCGTCCAACATGATGATTACCAGAGACACAGTTATAACCTGATGTGTGATAAGGACAAATCTGAACCAGTTTAATGACAAAAAGACATGTAAAGACAGAGGAACATGCAGAAACATGTCAGGACAAAAGGATAAAAAACTTGTCAACACATTTAATTAACAGATTTTGTTTGAAATTCAATTCATTATTATGTTTTTGAGTACATAAATATAAAAAACAAAAATACTGACAAAACATATTTTGGTTTAGATTTGTGTAAATACATTTTTAGTGACATAAAATCCAGATTATTATTTTGATTTAATATGTATTTGATGAGAAAACCATGAAAAACTGATATAACCTGATATTTTTGTTCAGTTTTAGAAAAAGAACAATAAATCAGTAATTTATCAGGAGTTTTTCAGCTGTTTGAACCCATAATAACAGTTTGATTCTGCAGTAAAGCTAAAGATTTAGTTTCAGGTTGTTGTTGTTTTTGGCCTGAGAGGTTCAGGATTTTGCTTGTTTATAATGGTTTCCTGAAGGTATCCCAGCCTCTGAAGTGGATGTAGAGGTCCAGTTCTGAACAGGGCCTCAGAGTTCAGATTAGCAGAACCCTTCAGAATCTTCTGTTTGTGTTGGGAGGTTCTTCCAGGAGCAGAACACGGAGCTGCAACATGTCTGGAGCAGCCCAGCTCCTCCTCCTCACTGCTGCCCTCCCTG
The DNA here is from genome assembly GCF_001266775.1 of Austrofundulus limnaeus. Lineage (NCBI taxonomy): Eukaryota > Metazoa > Chordata > Actinopteri > Cyprinodontiformes > Rivulidae > Austrofundulus > Austrofundulus limnaeus. The sequence continues at coordinate 84,839 of NW_013953001.1, read as the reverse complement.
TGATCCTCATAGATCTGCCAGGACACCTTCAGACCCCGCAGGCCCCGGCCCGGGTCTGAACACGGTCCAGGAGAACATTACTGCAGAGCAGCAGCGAGGCAGACASAGCAGCCAATCAGAGCGCAGGAAACACTTCAACACAGACCACTCAGTTTAGAAGAAGGTGTAGGACAGGACCAGGTGGGTCCAGGTCCAACAGGTGAGGTGATGTTACCTGGCAGGATGGTTCTGTAGAGGAAGGAGAAGTGACGGAGCAGCCAGGGGTGGGTGAAGTGTCCGATGGAGAAGTGTCTCTGCACCAGAAACATGTACTGGAACAGAGAGCGGGTGCTGTAGGTCCCATAGGCCACGCCCTCATACAGCGAGCCGTCCGTCACGTCCTGCAGAAGGACCATGGACTTCTCCATGATGGACAGCACCTGCTTGGTCCACAGGTAGGCCTCCTGCAGGTAACCTGGAACACAGCAGGTGACACAGGGTCTACAGAAGTCCTCCTCCCTCTCCTTCACTTACTGTAACAACAGCCTATAWRCCACGGACATCTGGTCCAGCACGTGATGCCACTCCCAACACTTCCAGTTCACGAAAGATTTTTTCACCCGACGACGACTCTTAATGATCTCCACAGTACAGAATTAGCATATTACATGTACCAACACTAACACAGGAGACGTACAGGTCCAGCCAAGTGGAAAAAAATCACTCCAAAGTGGATTAAAGACATAAAAACAAAGGAAAGACGTTCGTGTTTATGGTTCCARAATTTAGCCTTTTTCACTATTCCTTGGCTGCTTGTTCTGTGAATTTTTCACGTAGAGCTGTGACACTTATATTGTTGGAAAGAGCAGAGTCTGGGCTTTAAATCGATGGGCTACTTGTATGGTTTGGATCGTTTTCCCCGACATTGGTGAACTGAAAACGTAATGATTTTCAGGACGAGGTTCTGT
>NW_013953001.1:70214-74954 GCF_001266775.1 Austrofundulus limnaeus | reverse complement strand
TGTTTCACTAAAGAACTCATCCAGAGGACCTACTGATTTTTTCTTTTTGATTTTTTTCTACCTGGATTTTAAAGTTTTCCATGTAGTTGCTCCAGTTGACCACTAGATGTCAGTCTTCACCAGTATAACATCTTTAAATCATTTCTGAGTCTCTAACACCGTTGGCCGATTGCTTTTGAGCTCCAGCGTTTAAACTTTTTTTTTTTAAAAAAGGGAGCTCTGATTGTAAAGTAAAATAAATCAATACATACAAAATTTTAGTATGGATTACAAACGTTTAATGTTTTTGCTGGGAAAGGGAGTACTAACCATTGCCATCCTGCCACGTAAGCAGACACAAAGCATTGTGGGAAATCAGAACCGTGACCCAAAGCAACAGTCAGCAGGATGTATACCTTCACAATAAGAGTGTTTATCTGGGAGGGGTGCTGTTGGATAGATCACATGTTGTGATTCATTGACAGCCATACCTTCTGCTGTTCAACATAAAGATGACTGGTAGATAATTAGTTATTAGCAGTACTGCATTTTAATTTTAGAAAGTGCAAATCCACTTATAAATTATAAAAATTAGTAAGACCGCTAAAGTGCAAATGAAATATTTAGGTCCACAATTAGCGGATTTGCACTTTAGTGGGCTTGTGCCCACCACTGAATCTATTCTAATCTAAATTTTGGGATTCATTTTTGATTTAAACTTTCCTCTCTTAAAGCATGCAGAAGCATGGATATGACCAAGTGTTGCCTCGGTGTAGCCTGGCCACCTAAAACTTACCTTCAGTGAGTAAATAAAAAACGAACAATAACACAATACACTAAATGTTCTAAACTCAGAGCTGAAAGTGGGTGGGCCCACCTGAACCTGCCCTGAATCAACCTTGGTAGGGCCGAGTTCAGCACATGTAAGTGGCTTTACGGACTAATTCAGTGCCCAGCTTGACACAAAGTATTATTGGWTTGAATATCTTTTATTTATGCTGAGAAAATGCAGTTTAATTATAGAAGTGTTTAGATGTGATATTTGCTCTAAACGTTGGTTTATGTTATGGTACATTTGCTAAAAGAAGCTTAGAGTCTTCCATCACAAACATGGAAGATGCTGTTTGTTTTATGTCTCTGCCTCTAAGAGAGTTGTCTGTAAAAAAGAAAAGTAAAGAAAGTATCATTTAGCATTCATTTATTTTTTCTTGTTGAATCAAACTGTATTGAATCATGTGGTAATACAGTATGTAAAACTGTCACACAAGTGCCTCAGCAAACATGCTAAATGGGTTGTGTTTGTCATTTTACTCAATCCTCTGCATGCAGTTAGAAGATCAGCTTTGATCATTTTATCAAGTTTTGCACATGTTTTTCTTCATGCAAACCTTTGATAAATCAGCCCCTAAAAGTCAGTACAATGTTCAGTGATGCTGTCTCCACAGGTGCTTAATGTTTGTGAGTTTAACAACAAGTCTATTTCCTTACATCCACCACAACAGTGTGACTATATGTAGCTGCAACTCACGATGTAACACAACTGCATTGTTTTAACCCTAAACATAACCRCAATTTAAAATAACAAAGTAAAAAAAAAAGATTTACGACCTACAAACAAACTGAAAGATGGTCAGCTCCACTCTCAGCAGCATTCTGTTAGTAAAATAACTCACATCCAGTCTGTGATACACCAGACCTCCTGTCTCTCATGGCACAAACTGTTTACCTTTTATTATTTCTAATCACTTTCTTGTTGAGATAATTGTCATTATGTTCTTTCACATACTTGTTCTGAAGTTCTGCAGCGAACCCATCAGAGAGCAGCTCTTCTGTAATCTGATCTGGTTTTACAGAAAGTACTAATTACAGCCATTTAAAGGGAGCAGGTGACATCTTTTGATGTGATATTTCTCTCCAATCCTATTAGGCCAACACCTGTCAGCTTTACTCAGGAGTGATGACTTTAAAAAAAACTTACTGCAGACACACACACTTGTTCCTTCAAATTCAACTACTGAAGTTTTGTTTTCGTTTTAATGCTCTGATCTGTCAAACCCAAAGCTTTTAGGTCACATGTGTAGAATAATCGTTCCAGTTTGTGGTAACACAGTTCATCCCTTTTTATCCTCCCAGATACTGATCATATTTGTTAAAAACATCATGAATTTGTAAAAAGACTGAAGTGATTTTAACAACAAANGGCCAGCTTATTCTCAGGGGGGGCCATGGCCCCCCTGGCGGCGCCCCTGGTCACAAGATGGAACCACACATGGAGAAAAAGMAAAACAAGTCAGTGCAGGTCATTAACTGTGAACACTGGAAGCTAAAATAAAGCTTTATTTACAGCTCTGGTGCAGCAGGTGAACCCAGAAAGATCCGGACTCACAGCTGCTCCAGGTGTGCTGCAGAACTGCTAACAGGTGAGAACAGTGTGTTCGCTGTGCTTCAGACAGAACCAGAGCGACTGGAGCTTCAGGTTCTGCCCAGGCTCAGAGTCACATCAATCATCACCTCCTTTTTAAAATAAACATAAAAACAATCCTTCAGGATGATGAGTACCAAGCCCCGCCCACCGTGTCCCCTGGGTGAGCAGTGCTATGTGGGGTGGGTGTGTTCTGACAAGTTTTGTAATAACGGTTAGGTTCAGTCTGGATGGTTKTGACTCATGCTCTAGAAGATGGTTTTAATATAAAACAGCAACACATGGMTCTGACACTTTTTTAACCACAGTTTCAGTTTGAATCAGTCTCGCCTGCCTGATGCTAACAGATGAAACAGACGCTGGGTGCAGAGCAGGAATAAATCMTTTCTCTGTGCTCTTCATGACTGGCTGGAAGGCCTCAGCGAATAAAAGAGTCTTCAGGACACAGACTGATCATTCTCGAAGTCGGCGTGATGTCATTCAGTCACGTGATTCCAACCTCCATTTTTTATGGGGTAAAACCCATGAGACTCCGTTACAAACTGTCAGAAGTGGAGACTTCAAACTATACAGCAGTTTTTAAATTTTGTCGTTAGGTCAAGAGAAGAAAACCAGAGTTGCGATAAATAGCATATCTTACWATTTTTTTCTGAAAATGGACGTTCTATTTTGAAGCGTGTTGCAGCTGAAGGGAGCAGGAAACATGGTAATCTTGTAGAAAAACACCTCTGTCCATCGTCAGTCTCATCTTTCTCTTAAACCGAACAAATATAACCCCTCAGACCTCCTTTGTAACTGAGGCTCAAAGTTATCTGACAAACAGTAAAAAATCTACAGGCAGAAGAAAATAAAAAGAGGCGAAATTTGAATGGAGACTGGTGGCAATGAAGAGCCGGTGAGAGCAGGACTTTATTAATTAGATCTGTGACTTTTAACATGTTTGGATTTTATAGTTAGTGTGTAGTTTTGAGTGTTTACTCTTCATTTTGGCCAGTTTTAGTGTTTTAAATCAAAATAATGAGGCAATTCTTTTTAAACAAGGAGAAGCAGGAAGGTCTGCAGAGGCGGAATGACAACACATCATTTCTTTCCCAGCACTTTAGTGGTTAGAAAAAAAATAACATTTTATCTCTGGATGTTTTTTATGAGAAATGCAGTCCTACAGCAACTTTTCACAATTTTTCCTATTTTCCACACAGAGGAACTCATCCTGTTTTCCTCCAAACCAACATGTCAGCCTCCGTCTACAACATGGTCACGTGACAAAGTACCCGGCTGTTCCACTTTGAGAACAGGGCTGCCTTCTCCACCGGCACACCACTTTTTATTCACACTGATGTGTAAACAAGCCGAACAACAGTCTGGTTTCTAATATCTGAACAAGCGTTCCTTTCTGAGACAACCATGTTTTGGTAGCAGGCAAGGATTAAAGCTGCTCACAGAAATTAACTGCTTGTTGTTTCCTGCTGAAAGTCTGATAACAACAGAAGATACGTAGTAAAACCTACATGACCTGTAGGGTTTCCTGTGTTCAGTCCACTGATAACTGAATCTGACAGGATGAAACCTCAAACAACAGTTTAAATCTGCGTGTTAAAAAGAAATGGTGCCTTTGACCTGGACCAGAGAAAAAAAGAGAGTTAGTCTCAGTCATGATAAGATTTTTACATTTAGGTGAAGTTTTAGTTTCTTCAGAAAGCCAGGAGCAGTTTGATGCTTTTCTCTGCAGAAACATTCCTGTTGATTTTTTTTAGTTGTTCAGTAATTGTAAACAAGTTTGGTTTTTAAGCTGTTACATTTTTATCAGTATCTGAGAAATAAGAATGAAGATCAAAGAATAYCAGTCCTGATCAGTCATAACAAAACCTAATGAGCTGAAGTTTAKATGTGGTAGTATCTGAGAGTCATTCCCCACAACGTTCTGACAMACCGATGAAGATTCTCAGTCATCAGGTCGAGCTTTTATTCTGAAGCTGGAGGCGTTTCATTTCCTGTCCAGGAGCGTTCTCAATTCAAAACTGAGAGATTATTCCAGAAATTCAGCTGAAAACTCTGGTTTCTCATGTGAAACTGTGGTTTCTCATGTGAAACTCTGGTTTTTCATGTGAAACTCTGCTTTCTCATTTGAAACTCTGGTGTTTCATGTGAAACTCTGTATTCTCATGTGAAACTCTGGTTTTTCATGTGAAACTCTGTTTTTTTCATGTGAAACTCTCTGGTTTCTCATGTGAAACTCTGGCTTTTCATGTGAAACTCTGTATTCTCATGTGAAACTCTGGTTTTTCATGTGAAACTCTGTTTTTTTCATGTGAAACTCTCTGGTTTCTCATGTGAAACGC
>NW_013953001.1:67750-70204 GCF_001266775.1 Austrofundulus limnaeus | reverse complement strand
CTGGTTTCTCATGTGAAACTCTGGTTTCTCATGTGAAACTCTGTTTTCTCATGTGAAACTCTGGTTTTTCATGTGAAACTCTGTATTCTCATGTGAAACTCTGGTTTTTCATGTGAAACTCTGGCTTTTCATGTGAAACTCTCTGGTTTCTCATGTGAAACGCTGGTTTTTCATGTGAAACTCTGGTTTTTCATGTGCAACTCTGGTTTTTCATGTGAAACGCTGGTTTCTCATGTGAAACTCTCTGGTTTCTCAAGTGAAACTCTGGTTTCTCAAGTGAAACTCTGGTTTTTCATGTGAAACTCTGGTTTTTCATGTGAAACTCTGTTTTCTCATGTGAAACTCTGGTTTTTCATGTGAAACTCTGTATTCTCATGTGAAACTCTGGTTTTTCATGTGAAACTCTGGCTTTTCATGTGAAACTCTCTGGTTTCTCATGTGAAACGCTGGTTTTTCATGAGAAACTCTGGTTTTTCATGTGCAACTCTGGTTTTTCATGTGAAACTCTGGCTTTTCATGTGAAACTCTGGTTTTTCATGTGAAACTCTGGCTTTTCATGTGAAACTCTGTATTCTCATGTGAAACGCTGGTTTTTCATGAGAAACTCTGGTTTTTCATGTGCAACTCTGGTTTTTCATGTGAAACTCTGGTTTTTCATGTGAAACTCTGGTTTCTCATGTGAAACTCTGGTTTTTCATGTGAAACTCTGGTTTTTCATGTGAAACTCTGGTTTCTCATGTGAAACTCTCTGGTTTCTCATGTGAAACGCTGGTTTCTCATGTGAAACTCTCTGGTTTCTCAAGTGAAACTCTGGTTTTTCATGTGAAACTTTGTTTTTTTTCATGTGAAACGCTGGTTTTTCATGTGAAACTCTGGTTTTTCATGTGCAACTCTAGTTTTTTCATGTGAAACTGTTTTTTCATGTGAAACTCTGGTTTTTTTGTGTGAAACTCTGGTTTTTTCATGTGAAACTCTGGTTTCTCATGTGAAACTCTGGTATGAGTGACACTGAACTGCAGTGATTCTAAAGGAGCTGTCTGTTACCTGGACTCAGCTGAGGCCTGAACGTTTCATTTCCTCTCCCTGGGGGAGGGGGAGGGGGTACGCTCAGCTTACAGCTGCTGAACAGATTTCCTGGACTTATCAGCCCACAGAGCCAGAGAGACGGCTGCAGAGAGGAGGAGGAGGAGAAAGAAAAACATCTCATATGTGAAAAGGTAAAAGAACAGAGGATCTACCAGCTAGGCTGCGCCGCCATCCTCTCCATGTAGTCCTTGACCAGGTCCAGGGCTCCGGCCCTGTGGGGGTACAGCAGGCAGAACATGGCCAGGACCCCCAAGTTGTTCCCGTAGACCTCGTTCCAGCGGGCGCTGAACTCCGCAGGGCTCCAGGGGGGCAGGTACTCCTCGGGGTGCTCCAGCATGGCCTCCCCCGCCTCCCGGATCCTCCGGGCCATGTCTCGGTGAGTCCCGGCYGCGGCGTACTGCAGCTCCTCCACGTCCCCCCGGCCAAAGTACAGCATGGGGTGACCCTCATAGTTACCCCCCATGAAGGGGATCCCTCCGCTGGGGTCCGCCTCTGCTGCCGGCGCTGGAGTGAGCAGGGGCCACAGCAGACTTAGGAAGAAGACTGTGGGGGCCCCACGAGTGTGGGTTCTCATGGTYTCATCAGAACCTGGACTGTGGCACTGCCGGCACAGCTCAGCTGAGAGGGAGAAAAGAGGATTAGGGAAAGCCAGTCCACATTCTGCACAAAAGCCCCRCATTCCTGGACTAATGAGATCCAGCTGCAGGCTGGCCATACTGGTCCGGGTCTTTACTGAGCCGGGACCACAGCTGGAAGCTGCTCAGTCTGCATGCTAACTGGTAGAACGAGCTAACTGGTAGAAYTATCTGTCAAATTACAGCCACGACTCTGAGCGCTGACGATAAAACACCTTTACTAACCAAAAMAATCACAACAACAGCTAAAGTTTGAAAATCAAAGCTAAGAATAGCAGAAGCTAAGAGCAACAACTTGTCAAACAGAAACTAAAGTTAGCCAAAYAAAGGCTAAAACTAGCAGAATCTAAAGTGAAAATAGGTCAAACTGAAGCTAAAGTTAGCCAAACCAAAGCTAACCTTAATAGAAACTAAGAGCTAAAGGTCCAACAGAAGCTAAAGCTAGTCAAATAAAAACCAAGGTTAGCAGATGCTAAGAGCTAAAAGTCAAACAGAAGCTAATGTTAGTTAAATAAAAGCTAAAACTAGCAGAAGCTAAAGTGAAAATAGGTCAAACTGAAGCTAAAGTTAGTCAAATAAAAACCAAGGTTAGCAGATGCTAAGAGCTAAAAGTCAAACAGAAGCTAATGTTAGTTAAATAAAAGCTAAAACTAGCAGAAGCTAAAGTGAAAATAGGTCAAACTGAAGCTAAAGGTAGCCAAATAAAAGCTAAAACTAGCAGAAGCTAAAGTGA
>NW_013953001.1:64144-67198 GCF_001266775.1 Austrofundulus limnaeus | reverse complement strand
CCCCCTCCCCTACCCACTTTGATGCATTTTTCAAATTTCGCCTTGGGGCGGAGTTATCTTTTCACGGGGGGGCGGGTAAGATACACTTTAAGCAGCGGCAGCAGAGACAAGCCTTTGTTTTGTTTTGTTTGTGCTAATCAGGCTCAGGCTCACACACAGACAGTGACTCTGAGCATGAATGCAGTTTCCAGCTCTGAAGAAGCTCATCGTCCACGCAGGAGGAGATGATGACATGAAATGACAATCAGAAATCTTAAAAAAAGGATTTCATTCATTTGCTGAATCAAACTCAGAGCCTTGAGATGGAGCTGATCATCAGCGAGCCCGTCCCCACAGATGAACAGTTCAGTAAACTGCTGTTAAACAACTGGCTTAAAAAAGTCTGAACTCAGTGAACTTTATCTACAATTTAACCTTTTTATGAAGAGAAGAAGGTAATCAGCTGATGTGCCTCACAAAAGTATTCGGCTCCCTTGAATTTTTAGGCTTCAAACATAAAGATATTTTAATTTTTGTGAAGAATCAACAACAAGTGGGACACAATCAGGAAGTGGAACAAAATTTATTGGATATTTTAAACTTTAACAAATAAAAAACTGAAAAATTGAGCGTGCAAAATTATTCGGACCCCTTGCGTTAAAACTTTGTCGCTCCACCTTTTGTTGTGATTACAGCTGCAGGTCTCTTGGGGTTTGTCTCTATCAGTTTGACCAGTTCTTGCTTGTAAAACAGCTGGAGCTCAGTGAGGTTGGATGGAGAGCGTTTGAACAGCAGTTTTCAGCTCTTTCCACAGATTCTGGATTGGATTCAGGTCTGGACTTAGACTTGGCCGTTCTAACACCTGGATACGTTTGTGAACCAGGCTCTGCTTTAAGTTTTGGATCATTGTCTTGTTAGAAGATAAATCTCCGTCCCAGTCTCAGGTCTTTTACAGACTCCAACAGGTTTTCTTCCAGAATGGTCCTGGATTTGGCTCCATCCATCCCCCCCATCAGGTTGAACCATCTTCCCTGTCCCTGCTGAAGAAAAGCAGGCCCAAACCATGATGCTGCCACCACCATGTTTGACAATGGGGACGATGTGTTCAGGGTGATGAGCTGTGTTGATTTTACACCAAACATATCGTTTTACATTGTGGCCAAAACGTTTGATGTTGGTTTCATCTGAGCAGAGCAGCTTCTTCTACGTTTGCTGTGTCTCCCAGGTGGCTTTAAACTTTAAATGAGATTTTTTCCTGATACTCCTGTTTCAATATGATCACTTGCACAGAGCTCCTTGAGATGTTTAAAGCTTGGGAAATCTTTTTGTACCTAAATCCAGCTTTAAACTTTTCCACAACAGTATCCAGGACCTGCCTGGTGTGTCCCTTGGTCTTCATGATGCTCTCTGAACCCTGAGCCTATCACAGAGCAGGAGCATTAAGACATTGATTACAGGTGGATTCTGTTTATCGTCATCAGTCATTTAGGACAACATTGGATCATCAGAGATCCTCAATGAACTTCTGGAGTCAGTTCACTGAAAGTAAAGGGGTTAAATAATATTGCACGCCCCACTTTTCAGATTTTTATTTGGTGAAAAAGTTTAAAATATCCTATAAATTTTCTTACATTTCATGATTGTGTCCCATTTGTTGTTGATTCTTCACAAAAAATAATTTATATATTTATGTTTGAAGCCTGAAATGTGTCAAAAGTTTGAAAAGTTCAACAGGGCTGAATACTTTCACAAGGTTCTGTGTCTCAGGAGCCTGAAGGAGCTGCAGCCGACTGAGACGAAGAAGAAACATGAAGTTCAGATGAGGAGACTTCTGCWACAGAACCATGACTGGACCTCCCTCTTAGCACCACAGTCAGAAGAACCTGAACCTTCTCCCCCCAAACTGAAACTTCCTCTGCACCAGAGGACCCTCCAAACCTTCAGCTGAGGATGTAAAGCCAGTCYCAGAAGAAGACCACAGTTCAGAGAAGAGTATTGTTTGGAAACTGATCTGAAGTGGGTTTGGGAGGAGARTAAAGATATACGKRCAAATGAAGAAATAAAAAGRTGGAAAGAGRAAATTATGTATGACTGYTATTCTGAGAARTATTTTTATGTCTGGGAGGAAAAAAWGTAATTTCTGGTGTTGGAAATGTTTATAAATATTCTGTTATGATGCAMAAATGTTAGATACTTTTAAATGAAGAGCAATTTACATGTAGTTTTGTGTTGACAGTTTTTGTTAGCTGTTCTTTGCTTTATTCTTTTTTTTYCATCCTACTGTGAGTCTGTGCTGACCTGAGTTGTCACAGCAGCGCCCTCTGGTGACCAGGAGCAGAAACTACATGCTGTGACTTTAAACTGGACTGTTTCAGAAGGTTTAGTTCAGTTTGTTGGATGTGTGATGACCTCAGAGCTGCATTGTGTTGTTTAGATGTTAAACACTGGAAGAACTGACATAAGGAACATCTGGAGGACTTGTAGGTTCAGCCTGAAGTGAGACGGTATTTTCTTGAAGTATTTCTTATTAATACTTCTCAGTAATATAAAACACCTGATATGGATGGTAGGTGGGCGGGGCTAAGTGACTGTGTGCAGAAGACAGCAGGAGATAAATATAAATAATAAATATAATATAAATATATACAATCCTTTATAAATATCTATGGCAGCATCATGATGATGGAGAAGTAGAGGTACCAGACAGTACCTAAATACAAATACTTTGTTACTGTACTTAAGTAGATTCTTTGGGTATCTGTACTTTACTTGAGTAATTATTTTTCAGCCTACTTTTTACTTCTTCTTACATTTTTACACAATTATCTGTACTTTCTACATCTTATATATTTTTTAAAGATAAGAAGTAGAGAGTCATTTCTACTATTTTGTTTTGGCTTGTTAGTGTTAAAAATACWATTTTTAAAAATCGTGCATCCAGGATAGAGTGAATTTATTTGTAGTTGGATGAGAAGTATAAATGAGAAGTCTGCTCTGATTACTGTATTGAACTTATTTTATTGCTTTGTTTTTCTTTAAGTAAGTAAGTAAAGTTTTATTTATAAAGCGCCTTTC
>NW_013953001.1:61399-63298 GCF_001266775.1 Austrofundulus limnaeus | reverse complement strand
GAAGTTCTGATCTCTATAAGACTCTGATGGAGTAGACCTGATAAGACTCTGATGTAGTAGACCTATAAGACTCTGATGGAGTAGACCAGAAGTTCTGATCTCTATAAGACTCTGATGGAGTAGACCAGAAGTTCTGATCTCTACAAGATTCTGATGGAGTAGACTTGATAAGACTCTGATGGAGTAGACCTGATAAGACTCTGAAGTAGTAGACCTGATAAGACTCTGATGGAGTAGACCTGATAAGACTCTGATGGAGTAGACTTGATAAGACTCTGATGGAGTAGACCTGATAAGACTCTGATGGAGTAGACCTGATAAGACTCTGATGGAGTAGACCTGATAAGACTCTGATGTAGTAGACTTGATAAGACTCTGATGGAGTAGACCTGATAAGACTCTGATGGAGTAGACTTGATAAGACTCTGATGGAGTAGACCTGATAAGACTCTGAAGTAGTAGACCTGATAAGACTCTGATGGAGTAGACCTGAAGTTCTGATCTCTGCTAACAGCAGATATTATAAATCCACAGAGGACAAGTACCACCACATCACTATAATTCACCTGACGTTCCCTTTAAAAGAGTCAGAATAGTTTAAAACCACCCTGAACAAAACACAGCAAACTACTTAACAACCTGTTCCAAAGGGCGGGCTGAGCTGGTCCAAGCCGGTCCATCGCCCAGGTTAGTCTGGGTCACTGACAGAAGCTTTAAAACTAAAGAATTGCTCTTCACACTGAAACACAGTGTGGGTGAACATCTGAGCTCATCTGACTTTACGGAGCTCTGGCACACATCTGGTGGAAAACTATTTGTTCAGAATCCAGACCTGGAGGTCTGCACCACATCTGGTTCTGCTGCAGACTGACTCCAAACTGGTCCTCGTCAGGTCAGTGTGACTGTAAGGTGTCGTGTGGCTGGACCCRGGCAAAAATAAATACATAAAAAGTTTTTATCAACAAAAAGAAGAGCTGATAAGACTTCTTAAAAAGAACTCCACAGCTGTGAGACAGCAAAATGAACCGACAAACACCGAGCAGAAAGAACCRCTAACGAGGACAAACCAGGGACACCTGGAGCAGACAAGGGGAACMGGTGAGAGTGGGCGGGGCTAGAGGATTGACAGCARGATGGAGAAACACCAGGATTCTCACAGACCTGCAACCATCGGGACCAGTCTGGACTCATGATGGGGAGGATCCGGACTAAAGAGGTCCAGAACAAATCTGRTTCCTCAGGGTTTGGTCTCAGCCAAACCTTCAGTCCTCATTAGACTGAAAACACTTCTTTAWAAATACTTCATAATAACTCATCTCCTGAACATTCTGCTTTGATGCCACTTTTACTTCAAAGTAATTTAAATACTATTTATTGTACATTTCAGATCCCATATTAAATTTAAAATAATCAAAATTATTTTCTCTCAATGATGGAGAAATAAACTTCCAGCAGAGAATGAAAGAATTAAAATTACAGAGTTGTTTGAAAAATAGTATCTGAGCTTTAAAATTAAAGTTTAATAAAACTTTGAAGCTAAAACCCAGTTTGTTATTAAACATTAATCTGTCAGAAAAAGGCTAACGTGTGTGTTTGAGTTTATTATTCATCATCCACACCTCTGCTTAATTATTAATTAATTATTTATCCTGTYGCTTCAAATGCTTCATTCACTCTATGACGAGAAAAAGGATTAATAATAATAAAATAATAATAGATTTTTATTTAAAATCATGTTTAATTATATAAATTCATAATTAAAAGTTTATATTAATTTGTTTAATGACAAAAGGAAAAACAATTGTATAGGTCTTCTGGACGGGTTCTTCTAAAATGAAATAATTATTTATATATTTTTAAATGAAAAAATTGTTTAAAATGATGTTTAATTATATAAAT
>NW_013953001.1:57714-59207 GCF_001266775.1 Austrofundulus limnaeus | reverse complement strand
AAAACAAACACAACACCAGCTAAAGGCTAAAATAAACACAACACCAGCTAAGGCTAAAAACAAACACAACACCAGCTAAAGGCGAAAATAAAAACAACACCAGCTAAAGGCTAAAAACAAACACAGCACCAGCTAAAGGCTAAAACAAACACAACACCAGCTAAAGGCTAAAATAAACACAACACCAGCTAAGGCTAAAAACAAACACAACACCAGCTAAAGGCTAAAATAAATACAACACCAGCTAAAGGCTAAAATAAACACAACACCAGCTAAAGGCTAAAAACAAACACAACACCAGCTAAAGGCTAAAACAAACACAACACCAGCTAAAGGCTAAAACAAACACAACACCAGCTAAAGGCTAAAACAAACACAACACCAGCTAAAGGCTAAAATAAACACAACACCAGCTAAAGGCTAATACAAACACAACACCAGCTCATACAGATTTTAGAAACAAATTTGTAACTACATGTAGCAAAGCTACGAGTAACAAAACACTTGCTGAAAGTAGCAAAAGGTTAGCCAAAAGCATCAAAATATTAGCAAAAAATAATGCAATAAATTGTTAATGATTAGCTAAGGGCTAGCAAAAAGCAACACAAGGCTACCTGAAACAATTACCACAATTGATGAGAATTAGAAAGAAAATGTTTGCTTTATGTAGCAAAGCTAACACAGTAAGAAAATACTTGCTTAAAGCAGCAAATGAGAGCTAAAAGCATTAAAAGGATAGCTAATGACTAAAAGGCAAGCCAGGAGCAAATCACTACCTCAAAGCTCAAAGTAGCAAAAGGCTAGCTAAAACAGCAAACCAATGACTTTAAGCTAAAAGTAGCAAAAGGCAGAGTAAAATGATTAAAAGCATAAAACAAGCTTAAAAACACAAGCTAAGTGTTTGATTACTAATGTTCAGCTGCATATTCCTGATGACGTCACTCTCAGTAGAAACCCCTCCTCACAGCTAAATAGTAAAAAAATGAAAAAGTTAAAAAAATAAAAAATGAAAAACAGCTAAATAGYAGCTAAAGCAGCTCTCCCCACTCCCCGCGGGGTTCTTCGTGTCCAGGAGTCACCTGAAGGTTCTGACAGKCAGAACCAGCAGGTCCAACATTACGTCCATTTTCTAACTTTTAAAACTTTCTTTCATCATAAAGTTTGGTCCCGACGGCAGCCTGGGTCGGAACCGAACGTCCCGGACCAGAAAACCCAGAACCGGTAACTTCGGTTCGGATCCGCAGAACAGAAGGTAAAAAACTGGAGACTTACCTGTCGGAAGATCCTCCCGCTGCCATCCGGTTCTGATCCAACACACCGTTTACCGTCAAGAACCCATACCGAGCCGTCCGAGCTCCGACAGGACCAGAACCGACAGGAGGCAGGAGCTGAGGGTGGAGGGAGAGACCCCCACCACCGAGGAGGAGGAGGGAGGAGGGGCTGTGTGTGTGTGTGTGTGTGTGTGTGTGTGTGTGTGTGTGTGTGTGTGTGTG
>NW_013953001.1:55585-57337 GCF_001266775.1 Austrofundulus limnaeus | reverse complement strand
CTAACAGTTCAATAAATAACAGTGATTACATGGACTTTATCAGATTATTTTAATTTTAAACTGTTACATTATGTTCTGCTCAGATCACATTGAGCTAAATAAGATCAAATCTGCTGACTTGTGTTGTAAAATAATATGTTTTCCTATGTATCTTCTGTTAATAAATCCATAACACAAACAGCTTTTCTGATGACTGTATCTATGACTATTAGTGATTTTATGGTCATGGGGTCAAAGGTCAAGGTCAAAGGTCACCTTTATGTTAAAATAGCTCTAGTAGGGCAACAGTTTAACTTAGGTGTTAAATGTTACAGCTAGACAGGTTGTGGGTCAACTGGTACTATTAGTGATTTTAGGGTCATGGGGTCAAAGGTCACTCCTATGTTAAAATAGCTCTAGCGTGACAACAGTATTATTCAGAGGTGTTAAACTTCACTGCTAGACAKGTTGTGGGTCGTCTATGACTATTAGTGATTTTAAGGTCATGGGRTCAAATGTCAAGGTCAAAGGTCACCACTATATTAAAATAGCTGAAGTATGACGGCAGTTTAACTTAGAGGTGTCAAACTTCAAGTCTAAACAGGTTGTGGGTTGACAAAAACCTTTAAGGACTTTAAGGTCAAAGGGTTAAATGTCAATGTCAATCACCCCTATGTTAAGATTATGTTTTGACAACAGTTTAACTTAGAAGTCAAACTTCAGAGCTAGACAGGTTGTAGGTCAACTATGACTGTTAGTGATTTTTGGATCATGGGGTCAAAGGTCACATCTATGTTAAGGTAGCTTTAGTTTAACAACAGTTTAACTTAGAATGRTCAAACTCCAAGTCTAGACAGGTTGTGGATAAACAATGACTGGTTTTGGGATCATGGGGTCAAAAGTCAAACTTCACCCCTATGTTGAGATAGCTCTAGTTTGACAATGGTTTTACTTAGAATGGTCAAACATCAAGTCTAGACAGATTGGGGGTCAACAATGGCTTTTAGTGATTCTAGGGTCATGGGGTCAAAGGTCAAGGTTAAATATCACTTTTAAATTTAGATTGTTCTAATTTAACAACTGTTTAACTTAAAAGTGTTTAACTTCACAGTTAGACACACTGGGCTGCATGCAAGAACATGTTTGTATTCTTCTCCTAAATTTCTCTTACTTTTGTTCATTTCGTTTTGTTCAAAGGGTTCGTACGAACATGCCACGTCAGATTCAGCAAACTTTTATCTTCAGGAAAAGTGTGTAAATGAGCTGCGTAAACATGATGAATTCCACCTGTTCGTATTCAGGTGCTTGTGCACGACGAGAGGAGATTAGCATAATTACCACCCCAAAAGCACCATATAAAGCTATGTTTCCTGCCTCAGATACCAAGAAGTGTTCACTCATGAAAATGACAGAGAGAAGTAAAAAGAAGAACTTAACGAGTTTGGAAATTGAAGTMCTTCTGTCAGAGATCGAGAAAAGAAAATCTGTCCTTTTTAGCAGTGTCAGCTGTGGAATTAAAGGACCAGCTAAAGCCAAAGAATGGAATGAAATGACTACTGCTGTTAATGCTGCGTCTCCTGCGGGTTGTACGGCCTATACAGTCACAGAAAAAAAATCTAAATCATATTCATCTCTCTCTAGTCCTGCTCTGGTTTTGCTTTGGTCAAATATTAGTTTTCATTTATTCAGAGGAGGAGCAGTCACGCACCTCTGCCCCCCTCCCAACCGTTGCAAGTGTCAGATGCGGTTCTGAAAAGACACATTTTAAAATGT
>NW_013953001.1:53748-55209 GCF_001266775.1 Austrofundulus limnaeus | reverse complement strand
TTTAATTTAATCTAATCAATTTATGTCATTAGTTACATTTACAATCTAATTCCAGTTCAAGCAGAATAGCCTCTTGTAAACTTAACTATAGAGTGTGATTTATTTTCAAATCAAAACATCTTCAAACTAATGAAATATGAAGTTTTTAGTGAGAAAAATCCATCTGGATAACAGCAGACTGACTGCTGGTAAAATATACAACAGGTCTGGACCACACAAAGATCTTGTTCATATCTGAAAAAAATCTTAGAATACGAGAAAATTGGTGAATGCCACAAATTGTCCTAAATCACTCGTACGCACAACTTAAGAACAAATCTGTTCATACGAACGGTTCTTGCATGAGGTTTACTTAAATCACCTTTCAGGATACCCAAGGAAACTTTACAGCAGAAAAGAAATCATATAAAATTGTGTAAAAACAAATACAGTTCAAGACCATCGGGCATACATGTAAGTTACAGAAGGAAGTATTTAAAGTGAAGTTAAGATGGATATACAGTACTAATTTAAAGAGATGTGATTTCAGAGCAGAATAAATTTAAAGAAGTTGTAATTCTTAGGTCTTGATCTGAGGTGAGGAAGATAGGAGAGAGTTGATATAAGGGATTAGAAGACGTCATTCTGAAATGGAGGTTTTAGTGCTGACGAAGATGAAGTATGTTTTATCACTGGTTAGTTAGGAAATTATCGGAACATCACTAACTGTGCTCACTGAGACATTCAGTGAGGATGAATGGTGGGTGTGTAGAGYTAGGTTTGGTTGACAAGTAGAGCTGCATGTCATCAGTATAGCATTGGAAGTGGAAACCGCATTTTTAGAAGATGTAGAGGAAGGGGTAAGTGTTGAAGAGGAAGGGTTTGAGGACAGAGCCTTGGGGCACACTGGTGGAGACAGAATTGATTGTTTAGTTTATTCATTCATTCATTTATCAATTTATTTAAAACACACAACATAAATTCTATGTTCAATAAAACAAACAAATGATAAGTGAAAAGTGGCAGAAGAAGAAAAAACATAATATCTGCCCGTTTTCACAAACAATTAAATTTAAATTTTTGTTCCCATATTTCAATTTCTTCTCACAGACCAAAACCTGTACCTTAGCTTCACTGGCACACACTGTACGTCTCAAACAAATGCTTTGTAAATGGAATTATTTTGAACAAAATTATGTTGTCTGAGTATTTTCAACTCAGCCCTTGAAAGTGGGCCAGTCAGTCAGGAACTCCCAGGCCACTTTCTCTCCCCAGTCTGCCCCGATCTCAGGGGCTATGAAAGTTATGTTGCAAGTTCGTTATCTCATGCAACATACTGCAGGCTTAAGTCTGCAGGTCCAGACAATATCAGTTCTAGATTCCAGAGGTGCTGCCCAGGTCAACTATGTGGCATCATGGGAGTTTTGTTCAACCTGACCCTGAAGCTGGGGAAATTACCACAACTGCGGAAGACCTCTTATG
>NW_013953001.1:50652-53002 GCF_001266775.1 Austrofundulus limnaeus | reverse complement strand
AAATGTGACTGGAAATAAAATGAACAATAAAATAGTTGTGATAATGTTAAATTAATACTGTTAAAAATGATAAATATTGATTAAAGTTACACTGTTTAAATTGGTAAAAAATTGTATTTTTTTATTGTTTGGTTGCTAAATTTGCCACATTATTATTTTATTTAGCCATGTATTTACTTTATCAAGCCATTTATATATTTCTACATTTATTTACCATTATGAAAGGTTCGGTCCTCCATAGCTGTCAAATGTGGTTTGGACAAAATGCTGCAGAGTGCTGAGGCATTTTCTCCAGTTTTTGGTTTAGCCAAGTAGGACCAATGATGTATTTTCATGTATGTATTCATTCAGGTATTCAGGCTGTATTTCATGCAACCCAGTAGCAAGTGTACTCTTTAAAAATGTCTATAGTAGTAACAATTAACATCAGCCCAACAGCAAAAAGTCCCATGCAATTAATAAACCAAGTGCCCCCTGTTTGACAAATAAAACCCTAGTTTGCACACTCCAAAAGAGAGAATTATATTCCAAAGAACTCTGCTACTTTGCTACCTGGTTCTATGTGTTAATTGAGTCACGTCTTTTCCTTCTACTGTCTTTGGGTGGACTTCCTTCTGGAGCACCAGCCGTGTTTCACACATGGCTGTTTTCACACTGTGAAACAGGAGCTGAGTTTATTCTTATCTGAATATCATCAGTAGATAATAATAATAATAGACTAATAATAATTACTTCACCATCCCTATTGTCCTGTAGGAGTCAGGGCAGAGGAGCACAGAGAGTGAGAAAGGAGAGACCTCTTCTGGAAAGGTGAGTCTAAAGCAAGGGTCACCAGTGCTGAGGAGCAAGGACCAAATGAGTAGAGGCACAGTATAAAAGTAGTGTCGGTATTCACAGATCTATCTAAAATAGTTTTAATGTTCAGTTTTGGGGTATTTTTGAATTGATATTTGTCGCGGCAAGATGGGCAGAAACACATTGAAAGGATGTTAAAAAGACAAAAAAGTCTTGCGAGTATGGTCGTAAAATCATTTATTAATGGGCAGACATGGAACAGAAAACAATCAGGAAGTNAAAAAGTCTTGCGAGTATGGTCGTAAAATCATTTATTAATGGGCAGACATGGAACAGAAAACAATCAGGAAGTCTGTRAGATGTGGCCGCCCGACTGAGGGCGGAAAAGAAATYTTATACCTTCAGCTATCATCATGTGATAATGAACAACCAATCACAACCTGCCTCATGTCACTAACAGCCAATGACAAGCTCTAAACCCCAAGGTGACCATATCGGTACGTGGAAAGAGGCCATCTTGATGCTATAGCCTCTGARGTCCGGAGCCACAGATTAAAAAAACAGTCATAAGATATTACAAGATATAACAGTGGACAGTGTCAAGGTGACAGAAATAATTAGTCCACGACAATCCCTCCTCATGAGTAAAAAAAAATACTCAATACCAGAAATGGATAAGGAATAATTATTAAATGTCTGCTCCACAAATGCAAAAAAAACAAAAAAAACATCAAGTACAAGGAAATAGTGCAAATCAAAATGATGACCATAAAAACATTCATTCAAATAAAGCCAAAAATACAACAGGAATAAAGCTTAAAGACAAATAGAACATCATTACACATCAGAAAAAAAAAACGATGAAGATCAAAAACGTCAAAATTTAAAAAACTTAAAAGTCCAAACTTAGACAAGGTATCACAACACAAGTTCTGCCTCCCGGCGAATTTGATTGCGTGAGCCACCTATGTTCCATCAGAATCTTATCTGGGATACTGTATTAACTTAATAACAAGTTGTCAATAAATGAACCTTAAGTAAAGCAAATTAGGACAAGACAGATCAAACAAGATGCCAACAGGCGTTCACTTCTAAGCTAACAGATTTAGACAAGTTAAACAACAATTTATAAATAGAGGTCACAAACTTCAATGAACCTGAGAATAATTGAAGAAARAAAGGTATTAAAATCAGTTAAAATGACTATCCACCCCATTCAGGAAGATTTTATTCCACCCACAAACATTCCACATGATGAAAAATCCAAAATCAAAAAATTAAACCACAAAATCTAGGATAAGAATAAATTCAAATATGATGAAATCAGTTCAAATGCAATGGAAACTCTAAAGCTAATAAAACAAAAAATCAAAAAATAAAGGAAACTGTTGCAAATGAGAGAAGAAAAATCATAGTTCAAAAGTCAAGAACTCAAACTTCATGATCACTGGCATCAAGACAATAACTAGTTTGCGCACTGAAAAAGAATGACGGACAATGCCGAAAAGGAAAAGGTAGGAAAAATAGAAACAAAAATCAAAACAAAAAGATCAAA
>NW_013953001.1:45172-50506 GCF_001266775.1 Austrofundulus limnaeus | reverse complement strand
GGAAAAGGTAGGAAAAATAGAACCAAAAATCAAAACAAAAAGATCAAAACAAAAAAGAAAAACAAAAGAAAACATGACCCAAAAAAAAAAAAACTAAGCCCTAAAAAATACATCCTAATAAAAGGTCTAACAGAGAGAGACTCCCCCTCCTCTCTGTACCCCGAGGCAATAACTAAAACTAAAACTAAATCTAGTCCTCTGTGATGAAAAACCAGATGTTGACAGACAGCAAAACACAGCTCCCTAGACCTCAAACAGTAGACCTCAGACAGTTGAAAACTGACCCTCAAATACGTCTTCGTGGCGTGCCAGGCACGAGGCCCAGGGCCCCCACCCCGTAGAAACCACAAACACAGAAAGAAACAAATCATCAAAAAATGCCTGTCGAAGGAAGAGTCTCATAGACCCAGCAGAACAGGGATCTAACTTTACCAGAGAGCTGTACAGAAGACAGAAAACTAGAAACTCATGAAAGAAAAAAACATAACCAGAAATAAAAAAATAACAAAACAAAACCCCGAGTATAACCACCTGCTCTAGGTTATCACAGACTCAGAAAGGCTACTGAACCTGAGTGGTTCCAGCCGAAAATCCGGAGGGCGAGGCATACGCCTTCTGCCCTGGGGGAGAGTAGTGTACTGATGGGAATGCTTCAGCAAGGTGGCTGTGAACAGGTTTGCCAGGCACCATTTGAAAACGGGCACCACGCAACACGAGAGCAGAAGAACCTGGAAGAAAAACATACAAATGGGGACTAATAATCTCCTCACCCAAACCTGCCAACCTCCGTTCGCCATCCAATCAAACCTATCCCAGTGGGGAGGAGAAACAGTTTCTTCAGCTTTCATCTCTGAGAGCAGGCTGTTAAGATGATAAATAGACATAGAAATGTTTCCAGAGACATCTGGGAGATAGGAACAACACGACGGACCTATAACATGACAGAGACCCCCCTTCAGAGGCTAATAACAGATCCAAAGCTAGGTGGTGCTGGAGCAGCATATTTCTCGACGCTACCAGGAAAGGAGACAAAGCAGAAAAGCCTTCCTCAACAAAAGCAGTTAAGTTCTCCAGCCGAGTGTGCAAAGAATCCAACTTATAAGCCAGATGAACCGTACCCCACCAAGGAAAAATACCACCCACTACCTTGTCACGTGTAGAAACCAATGTCGATCTCTTTGACCTATGATCGCCATAAGAAGAATGCACAAACTGAGGATAGTGAGGGGTGGTGTAAACAAGCTGATCTATCACAGTGATCGCAGGAACCAGATCAACTAACGTGCAAGTACCTGACCAATTTGGCGGGATAACTTGGAAATAATGAACACCACACAACCAGACATAATCCTGGGACATCCTGCTCCCAGGTCATCAGGCCAGGCAAGAAGATAGGCCTGAATGGCAAAAGATGAAGAGAGTTTTTGTGATTTAATCCTAGAAGGCACACGGCGAACAAAGCAGGGAGAGACATCAAAAGGGGGCGGAGCACAGGTACTGTCAACAATTTGAAGACAGCCTACTGTCTCACCAAGGAAAAGTCTATCAGGGCTCCGTGCTCTGTGAACACAAAAGAGATGAGACATAGAACTGTATGAGGGATGAACAGTGCCCACTGGTTCAAATAAAGAAAAGTCATCATGTAATCAGTAATGCACTGCTATCCGTGGCTCTGATGGCAGCACGAGACATGTGTTCACAAGGTGCTGGAAGGTCTGTTCTAGCATAAGCCCAGCCGTTGGCCCCCTTTAAGAAAGGAGGAGTCAGCACCATCAAAGCACACAAGAAATCAGTAGAGTTCAAGGGGCGAGGCCTAACAGGAAGAGACATGCTTGCATCATGTGGAAACAAAGTGCAGGCATAGCAGGAAGTGTTTAAGCCAGCTCTTTGCAGAATAGACCTGACCGTGTTCCACCAAAAATTCCCAGCTTGACCCTTAGACGCCACACCAGCAAGAACAGGGGGGTAATGGACAGCACCCCCAGGAAACCCAGCATCTAAGGACRTGAAAACAGGAGATAACTTGGTGATAACATCTGGGACACGGACAGATAACCAGAAAGGTGCACAAACATCGTAGCCAGTTATGTAAGCACAAATAGTATAAAAACCAGTGTCAGATTGAACAGCATTTGCAACGTGAAACATAATAGCTGGAGAAGTGTTGTTTACTTTCCAGATTTTGATCCTGTTCTTAATGTCAGAGACATCATCTCTAAGTGTGTATCCCCAGTCAGAGTAACCTGTTGTCCAAAGAGCCTCTGACCAAGAACTGCAGGTGGGGCACACATCAGGAACGCTGTAACAGACATACATTTCGGCCCATATCATAACAGCAATGTCCGAACAGTAAAAATAGTCACATGGGTTCAAAATGACAGTGCCAGTGGTGCCAGCTGTCACAGAGATGTTGGGCCCATGTGTACAGTCATCGATCCAGGTGGAATGAGCTRTCAAAACAGGTGGGTGGGGGGCATCTTGATTAATCAGTTCTGGAACACGCCCACAGYTGAATGGGGTGAAAAAGAGCATAAGAAATAGTCTAGCAACAATGCACCCAGCCATTTTTCTAGGCTCAGGTGCAGTTTTTCACTTCAAAGGATATGTGATCAGCCGATCACAAAACAGGAGCCGAGGTCGTAGCAGTGGCCTCGTGCTCAGATGTAAGAGTAGTACCGTCCGGTGCTACCCTGGGGGGATGCAGGACCTTCCTGCAATGGGAGATGTGGATCCAAGTCGCACGCTCTGCGATCTTTACGGCCGTCCGGGTAACCAGTAGAACCTGGAATGGACCAATCCAATGCTCAGACTTCCAGGTCGCCCGTCTGAGGTTCCTCACCAGGATGTGATCACCGGGCCTCAGGTCGTGGAGGGGGTGGTCCGCTGGAGTCGGGAGAGCAGCTTTTACCTGCGAACGAACACAGTCAAAAAGAGAGGATAGTTTTGAACAATAGTTTAACATCTTATCTTCACACAGGTTTGTGAATGAGATCGCTGATGTTCCAGGGTTCAAACCCACGTTTGGTGGTACCGCAAAAATGATCTCAAAAGGACTAAGATTACTTCTGCTCCTCCTCCTAGCTCTCATGTAAAARAGCACCAATGGRWAAGCTTTTGGCCAGGATAAACCTYTTTCACTGCAGCACTTTGCCAGTTTCTGTTTTATTGTGCCATTTTCCCGTTCAACTGCACCCGCACTCTGCGGATGGTAAGCACAATGCTTCTTCAGGTCAATCCCAAGATATTTACTAAGTTCAGAAATGGCTTCGTTGGCAAAGTGTCTACCGTTATCACTTGAGATCTTTTCAGGAATTCCCCAACGGGGAATTATTTCAGATAACAAGCACCTGGCGACATCAGACGCAGTTTGTGTAGATGTTGGGAAAACCTCCACCCATTTTGAAAACATGTCAACAAAAACCAAACAATATTTTTTCCCTTCAGCTGGACTGAACTCAATGAAATCCATCATTAAATACTCAAAAGGTCGTGAAGGTGCTGGATGGGCTGCTTCAGTTTTACTTTTAATTGGCCTCCCTGCATTCAGCTTGGCACAAATCATGCAGGACTGACAGTGCTTCTGAGCAACAGTGGTGAAACCAGGGGCAAACAAGTGAGTATTTTTCATAGCGGTAATCCCACATTTTGAAGCATGATCTAAGCCATGTGACAGTTTTGCAAAAAAGGTTGAAAAAGTGTTTCGGCAAACAAGCTTTGGAGTCAGGCCCCATCCAAACGTCATTTTCAAAGGTACAACCTGCTTTCTTCCAGGCCTGCCTCTCCGGAGCAGTGGAAAAAGACTGCATGTCTTTCAGCGAGCAGGGCTCTGCAGCCTTATCTTCAAAGAATGTAAACACTTTGTGGGCCATAAGCAGCCTCTTTAGCTGCATCGTCAGCAGCTCTGTTTCCAACTGAAACTGGGTCAGTGCTGTTGGAATGAGCAGCACATTTGCAGACTGCTATTTGTTTTGGCAGCAGAATGGCTTTCAGCAGTGCGGCCACCAGTTTATGATTCAAAATTGGTGAACCTTCAGATTTCAGGAACTTCCTGTGTTTCCATAGTGCCCCAATATCATGCACCACCCCAAAAGCGTACCTGCTGTCAGTGTAAATGTTTACTTTCTTGTTCTCAGCCCATCTGCACGCTTCTGTTGAAGCGATCAGCTCAGCAGCTTGAGCAGACAGATGACCTGGTAATGAGGAGGAGCAGAGTACATCAGCGTTCTCATTCACCACAGCAAACCCAACCTTATTCTCACCTGTTCCCATGTCCCGTCGTGCTGAACCGTCTACAAACAGGTGAGCCTCAGGTAGACTCAGAGGTATATCAGACAGGTCCGGACGAGGGTTGCAACTCAGCTCTAACTCTGCGACGCAGTCATGTGGCTGTCCTTCGTCAGACAGAGGAACTAGCGTGGCTGGATTTAGAGCTGAGCAGCGACGCACTGTGACATTGGGGCTTTCGAGGACACACGCAAAATAACGCGTATAACGGGCCGCGCTGAGATGTGATGTTTTTTGTTCATTTAGGATTTGTTCTACAGCGTGGGGGACGAACAAGGTCAGATTTGAATACCCCACGATGTCGCGTGACGCTAAGATAGCCTTTTCAGCTGCTGCTACAGCGCGCAAACATTTAGGCAGCCCGGCCGCTACTGTGTCTAGCTTAGCGCTAAAAAAACCAACAGGTCTCATCTTATCACCATGCATCTGGCTTAGCACCGAGGTCATGCAGCCAGATCTTTCGACAACATGCTGATAAAGTGGCTGTGTCATGTCTGCAATTCCCAGACACGGAGCACTCTGCAGAGCCTTTTTCAAAACCACAAAAGCATCCTCCCCTTCAGGATACCACAAAACTCTTCCAGATGGCACCAAGCCGGGGGCGTGACAGATTTCTCTAAGTGGCTGTTCTAACTGTGAGTAGTTGATGAAATGCCTACAGTAGCCAACCAACCCTAGGAAAGACATCAGCTGCTTCTTTGTGACAGGACGGGGCATAGAAGTGATGGCTGAGACCCGCTGCAGAGACAGCCTCCTACCTGCAGCAGATAAGACATGCCCTAGGAATGACACCTGCGATTTTGCAAACTGCAGCTTAGAGAGGCTGACCTTGTGACCCTGCTCCGCCAGATAACATAACAATGCCACAGTGTCCCTCTCACACTGGACCTTAGAAGGAGAGGCCACCAGGAGGTCATCAATGTACTGCAGAAGGGCAGATCCAGGTGGCAGCGTGAATGATGACAGGTGTAGGGGTCACCCTGGTGAAAAAAAAAACTTTTCTATTGTTTATTTTCTTTGTCTTTGATTTTATTTTTCTTCACTTATAAG
>NW_013953001.1:43433-44985 GCF_001266775.1 Austrofundulus limnaeus | reverse complement strand
AAAATGCATTACTCAGATCGATCACACTAAAATATGTGGCCACAGCTGGTATTTGTGATAAAATAGTGTAAGGATTTGGGACCACAGCTTCTCTCGCAACAACAGCAGTTTACTGCCCTGAGATCCTGGACAAATCGCCAGTCATGTGGTGGTTTTTCTCTTATTTTTTTACAGGAAAAATGGGTGTTTGTACAGGTGAGGCCTCACACTTTACAATAACACCAGCCTTTAGCAAAGATTCAAACACAGGGATGATTCCATCAACAGCTTCTTTTTTAAAAGGGTATTGTTTCAGTTTCGGCCTGAAATCAGATTCAGGGGTCACAATCACCGGTTCAACACCTTTTAACAAACCAACATCACACTTGCTTTTAGCCCATAAATGGTCTGGGACCTGAGATAGACAGCCGTCAAGGGAACCAGACTCATTCATGACCAGGGCTGTTAGACAGTCAATTTCTATGTCCGGCAACTGGCACACAGAACAAAAACAGTCAACAGAGAGTTCACACTTTGTTCTGTAAACTTTCAGAGAGGGGGAGAAGTCAACTCCAGGTGTTGCTGTAGGAACCCAATCACCGGTGTTCACACAGCCTAACACAAACGGCCCCAGCTCGTCCCACGTGTCAAAAGGAGATTTAGCCAGAGCGATGTGGGGAAATGATCCAGGGATCATAAAAAACTCACTCTGGGCGTGATTCAGTTTCACTGAGACAGCACATCGTTCTGGCCCCCAAAACATAAAATCTGTGCACAGGAAATCTTCAAAAAAATCAACAGAGCTCTCAGCAAAAGGATCTTTTAAAGATGTTGTTTTAAAAGCTTTACAGTGTAGGTTAGCGTTCTCCTGAATCACTGCAGAGGGGTTAATAACCTCTCTTGTTTTGAGTGTCAGATAAACAGCAGCAGTTTCGTCAATCTTCCACTCACAGACAAACATGTGATGGTCATCTGTGAGTGCAGGACAGGTAAATGATGTTGTCTGTCTAATTACTTTTAGCCCTGTGGGAGTTGAAACTAAACTCAGGCCAAATTTCAAAATCAAATCTCTTGCTAGAAGATTTACACGGCAGTTATTTGATAGCAATAATCTATGTTTCAGTGTTTTTTCCCAAAGCTGTTCTCACCAAGATCTGAYCACTCCACTGATTCAGCAAAACACTCACGCACACATTTCCCTGACGCTCCAGTAGAAAAAATGTAATCTTTGCTCTGTACCAGTGATGGAGCGTCAGAGGCCTTAACGACAGAGTGTGTGGCACCTGAGTCCACAAGGAAAACCACAGGATTTTTATCAACCAAAAGAACAAAAGTTGGATACAGCTTGTGTGCCTCAGCAGAATATTTGACACAACTGTGTGTGTGTGTGTGCAGGTGTTTCACAGGCCCCTGTGTTGACTTCAGCAGAAACCAACATGTGTGTGTGTGTGTGTTTTCACCAGCTGGTGTGTGTGTATTTTTGCGCATTTTCACTTATGTCAGAGAGTGCAGAAAGCCTGCCGTCAACCTGGACTGTCTGTGCTTCTGGTGTCGGCCCCCCTCGCTGAAGCTC
>NW_013953001.1:37116-43423 GCF_001266775.1 Austrofundulus limnaeus | reverse complement strand
GTCTGTGCTCCTGGTGTCGGCCCCCCCTCGCTGAAGCTCTGTCCGGCCCTGTTCCACACTCAGTCAGCTGCAGGCATCCGTCTGCTGGGTTTTTTCTCTTTGAGCAGTCTCTCTTTTCAGGGAGGACATCACCTCTTTCCGCATTGGGCAATCCTTCAGCCAGTGGTCAGATTGTCCACAGAGATAACACTGAGTGCCTGGAGGTGGGAGTGAGAGTCTCTTTTTTTCTTCTTTCTGGCGTTTCCAGTTACCGCGGCCCTTTCCTCCACCGCGAGGGCAACGACCAGGATTTCACACAGTTTGGGCCAGCGTGAGCTGTTTTTGTCTGTGGGCGTCAGATATCAGTTTATCCACAGCCTCTCTTTCATTCTCCAGTTTCTCATACGCGCACCTGGCGTGTTTGCGTAGTTTCTCCAAGCGAGCGTTTTTCATGTCGAGACAGGTGTCCTTCAACCCTGCGAAGACTTCAGGTAACAGGCCGTTCAGGAAATATTGGCTGAAAGCACTCTCCCAATGTCCCATCACGTCACCCAGGTCTGACGGCTCYTCAATTCCAGAGRACTCATTATGGACAGCTAGCAGCCGAGAGTAATAGTCCTCCGTTGATTCAGTCTTTTGCTGCACACAGGCCTTTACTTTTGACATGACAACCTTTCTTGGAAAAACTCGGTTGATGGTGACACACAGTTTATCCAATGCAGCTCGGTAGTCGTCGTTTGCTGCGTCATCAAAGGTCGGATGTATGGTACGGTATTCACCGTCCAGGTCGCCTTTAACCTTGTCAAAGTTGGTTCGGCCCATGTGAAAGAGCAGCAGCCTTTTCATTTCAGGGAAAGTGGGTTGTACCTCTTTGCAGAAACTTTTTATGGCAGCGCAGAACTTTTCACCACCTTCCACAACGTTCGGTAGCTGCTGCATGTACGCCTTCATGTCCTCATTTGTCCAGGGGCGGAACACCAGTGCTGGACCTGCATGTCCTGAGACCTCAAGCATGGGGAGGGTCAGTTCGCTGGTCTTCTGAGTTAACGCTGCTTGCTGTGCTTCCAGAGCCTCTTTTCCCTCCTGCAGCTCAGCCAGTTTCTTTGTAGTCTTCAGTGCCACAGCATCAGAGCTGTGGTACCCTGTCTTTGAGCGAGGGGTGGAGGGGCAGAGGGCTTTTGCTGCGCCGTTCCTGTCTTTTTCTGAGTTCCATCTTTGCAGCAGCTGCTTTTGTCGCCTTTCTCGGCTGTGGCTGTGGTAGTACTTGCTTCGCTGGGTCAGTGCTCATAGGAGATGATGTCTGAGGCCCGATATCAGCAGCTGTGTCGTCATCAGATTCCGTGTCCGGCACCTCTTCCTCCTCGTTATCAGATTCAAAGCAGGTTGCTGTCGGCGGTGGGGGTCGACGTCCAGGGCTCAGAGTGTCCTCATATTGCTCCCTCAGCCCATGCAGAGAGGGATAAATGGAAGGAAACACACGTTTAGTGTTTTTATCAACAGCTTTTAAATCATTTTTTTCATCCTTATCAGTAGGCTTTTTTTCCTTTTTATTTGTATAGGGAGGAGGGCTGCTTTTGTACATACACATTTCTGAGCTTAAAGCTTTTCTTTCCCTCCTGTAAGCCTCTTCCTACCACGCTAATAAACATTTTTTATGATGTTCTATTTCATTCAAATCAGAAACCTTTATCGTTTTTCTTGATTTAAGTTTTGATTCATGTTGCAGTATCCGGRCCCGGAGGTGGGTCAGCTGCCTGGGGCTAAAAGTCCCCCCCTCCGGAAATCCGAACTGGTCAGACCACACACGCAGACAAGACGTGGCCTCTTCGCCATACAATTTAACCATCGCTTTTGAGCAAGGGCTGTCCGGTGCTACCGAGGGCTGAGTGGTGGACGTACCCTGTCCCATCACTGTCAACTCGTGCCTACCAATGCACTACGTATAAACTTCCTCAAAATGGAAATTGGGCGGCCGCCTTTTTTATCTGACTTTCTTAACCTACCCTGTTTTCCTGAAACAGCAAAATGGAAAAACCAATTTTCCCTCAACAGTTAGCCCTGGCTAGCTGCCTTTTCTAACCAGGTTCAAACAAATTCTCTCCTGGCTAGCTCAAAACAGTAAAGTCAAAACCTCCCTGTTTTAAAACTCGGTCTGAAATCTACGCTCCCGGACCTACCTCGGCTAAGAAATCAGTCAGCCCCTGAAAGCACACAGAGCAGGCACCTAATAAATAGATTTTTAGTGTGTGCTAAGCCCGAAAATGTTAGCTGTAGCACTTTCGTATGTATGTATTTATTTATTTATTTCCGACAGCGTAAAGATATTTAGCTCACCCGTGTTTCCGTCCAGACAGGTTCTTTCTTCAGCTCCGGTCCCGAGAACCGTACCCACAGCGGCCGAAAACCAGCGCGGACTCTTTGCAGCGGAGAAAAAAGAAAAAAAACTTTGTCTTCCACTCACGGTCCAGGCTGACGATCCGGCCACGGCGAGCGGCTCCCGAACCCGGAAACTGCCAGTTGACAACGCCAAAACTGTCGCGGCAAGATGGGCAGAAAACATGTTGAAAGGATGTTAAATAGACAAAAAGTCTTGCGAGTATGATCGTAAAATCATTTATTAATGGGCAGACATAAAACAGAAAACAATCAGAGAAGTCTGTCAGATGTGGCCGCCCGACTGAGGGCGGAAAAGAAATGTTATACCTTCAGCTATCATCATGTGATAATGAACAACCAATCACAACCTGCCTCATGTCCCTAACAGCCAATGACAAGCTCTAAACCCCAAGGTGACCATATCGGTACGTGGAAAGAGGCCATCTTGATGTTATAGCCTCTGACGTCTGGAGCCACAGATTAAAGAAACAGTCATAAGATATTACAAGAATATAACAGTGGACAGTGTCAAGGTGACAGAAATAATTAGTCCACGACAATGTTAAAATATTATTTGGCCTTGAATGATTTAAAAATAACTATGGAAAAAATAATATTTATAAAAATTTACATAATATACAAAAATTCTGTGCGTCTCCTGGGGACTATCAGGTTTACAGGTGGAGGTCAACATGAGCAAATACCAGTGACAAACAAAGGCTGAGACAGAATATACAAAAGGTAAGTGATTTTATTTATAGAGGTGCCGGGGTCTGGGGACGGGACTGGAGAAGGAGTTGAGGCTTGGAGGAGTTGGTCCAAAGGGTGGAGATCCAAAGGTGAGTATTTACATGTGAGGAATTGTTTACAGTGATTTGTGGGAGGCAGCGCATGAGATTCTGGTGAGTGGCTCTGGTTCCAAGGCAATTGGCAAAACGTGCTGGAGGTCGCTTTCTGTAAACTGGTAAGTAAATACAAAAGTACGATAAATTCTAGGAGAGACAACAGGTAGCAGGCTGAGCTCATACCAAAATGAGGCGATGCTTCAGCGATGAGATGATCCTCAGCACAGCCTTAAGAAGCCTGGAGGTTGATGAGCCAAACTCCAATG
Organism: Austrofundulus limnaeus; assembly: GCF_001266775.1. NCBI lineage: Eukaryota > Metazoa > Chordata > Actinopteri > Cyprinodontiformes > Rivulidae > Austrofundulus > Austrofundulus limnaeus. The sequence continues at coordinate 39,957 of NW_013953001.1, read as the reverse complement.
CAGGTGTGGGTAATCAGCGCTACGCCCAATCAGGGAGGCAGGGGGCGAAAATACCAAAATGCCTCAGTACACCCTCCTCAACAATTGCCTCCTGGCGATTCAAAGTCTTTTCTCGGGATGATCCCTGTAGAAAGTTATAATGAGGTCAGGATCCAATATGAAGGACCTTGGTATCCAGGACCTCTCCTCTGGACCATAACCTTCCCAGTAGAGGAGAAACTGGTGTCCTCGTCCACGGCAACTAACATTCAGGATACGACGAACTGTATAGATGGGTTGATTATCCAAGAGACGGGCGGGAGGTGGGGTGTCGGCTGGGGGCTCAGGGGGCTGGTGGAGATGGGTTTTAGTTGTGAGACGTGGAAAGTTGGATGTATCTTCATGGTAGTAGGTAAACAAAGTCTGACAGCAGTTGGGTTGATTATCTTCTCCACAGGAAACGGACCGATGAATCTGGGGGAGAGCTTTCTAGGGACATCCTTAAGGTTAATGTCACATGTAGAGAGCCATACCTCTTGTCCTACTTGATAGGAGTGGGCAGCGGAGCGATGGCGGTCGGCAAACCTCTTGTTTTGCTGTGCAGTGCGTAGAAGGGCTCTTTACGTTTGACTCCATATTCAATGGCAGCGCTGGATGTGGTGTTGAACAGATGAACCATATTGTCAATCTCACCTCTGGGGAACAATGGGGGATTAAATCTAAGAGAAGCCTCAAAAGGTGAATAACCAGTATTGGAAGAGGTGTGACAGTTATGTGCATACTCCACCCAGGTTAGATGTTGGCACCAAGAGGAGGGATTGTTGTTTATAACACACATGAGTGTAGCCTCCAACTCCTGATTGCATCTCTCCTTCTGTCCGTTAGACAGGGGGTGATGTCCAGATGTGAGACTAACCTTAGCACCCAGAGCGTTACAAAAAGCCTTCCACACGTGGGACACGAACTGAGGTCCTCAGTCAGAGACGATGTCGGTAGGGATTCCATGTAGACGGAAGACGTGGGTGACCAGGCGTTGAGCAGTCTCAAACGCGGTGGGTAGTTTAACCAGGGGCACGAAGTGAGCTGCTTTGGAGAATCTGTCGACAATGGTTAATATGACTCTATTACCTTCAGAGGGTGGAAGTCCTGTAACAAAGTCCAGTGCGATGTGAGACCATGGACGAGCAGGAGTGGGTAATGGTTGTAGGAGTCCAGCGGGCTGTTGATTGCCACTTTTATTTCTGGCACAGGTGGGGCATGCTGCAACAAACTCTTTGATATCTAGGCACATGGCTGGCCACCAAAAATATCTCTTGGAAAATGACAACATACGTGATTTTCCAGGATGACAGGTAAATCTGTGATAATGAGTCCAATCTAGTACTTTACCAATAATGTCTCTAGGAATAAAGCTTGTGCCAGGGGGTCCAGTGCCTGGGTCTGGTTTGGATTGTTGGGCCAGGCGGATCATGTTTTCGATGTCCCAAGAGAGGGTTCCCACAAAGCAGAGGTAGGTAGGATGTTGACGTCTCCTTCTGGTTTCTCAGAGGAAGAAAACTGCCTGGAGATAGCGTCTAATTTAATGTTTCTGGAACCGGGGATGTAAGTGATGTTAAAGTTAAACCATACAAATAACAATGACCACCTGACTTGTCTTGGATTTAAACTTTTTGCATTTTGGAGATATGCCAGGTTCTTATGATCGGTGAGGATGACAAATGGGATTTCGGTTCCTACTAACCAGTGTCTCCATTCTTCCAATGCTAGTTTAATGGCTAAGAGTTCTATGTTCCCAACATCATAATTCATCTTGGCCGGTGATAAGCGAAGAGAAAAAAATGCACAGGGGTGCATCTTACCATCTGGCTCAGACTTTTGGGACAACACTGCACCTACTCCAAGGTCAGAAGCATCAACTTCTACAAAAAACTGTTTATGTGGATCTGGGTGACACAAAATGGGTGCATGAGAAAAACGAACCTTTAACTCACCAAATGCGCTGTTAGCCTCAGGAGTCCAAGAGAAGGGCCTTAAAGTGGAGGTTAGTTGGGTGAGAGGTGCGGCGATGCGACTGTAGTCTCTGATGAAACGTCTGTAGAAATTTGCAAAACCAAGAAATCGTTATAATTGTTTGCGGTCGTTGGGGATTGGCCACTCAGAGACAGCTCGAACCTTCTCAGGATCACTTCTAAACTGACCCTTTTCCAGAATGAAGCCCAAAAAAGAAATTGATGAAACATGGAACTTGCACTTTTCTGCCTTAACGTAAAGCTGATTCTCATGAAGTCTCTGGAGGACTGCTCTAACATGTTTCTCATGTTGTTGGAGGTCACGAGAACAGATGAGAATGTCATCCAGGTAAACGAAAACACACACATTAAGGAAATCTCTGAGGACAACATTAATCAGGACCTGGAAAACAGCTGGGGCGTTTGTTAAGCCAAACGGCATGACTAAGTATTCAAAATGACCTAAGGGAGTCTTAAAGGCCGTTTTCCACTTGCCACCTTCTCTTATCCGTACAATGTGGTAAGCGTTACGGCGATCCAGTTTGTTGGAGATGGTGGCTGAGTAGAGCTGATCATGAACAGAATCTAACAGAGGTAGTGGGTATTTATTCTTCACTGTGATCTGGTTAAGACCCTGGTAGTCAATACAAGGCCTGAGAGACTTACCCTTCTTGGCAACAAAAAAAAATCCTGCCCCTTAAGGAGATTTGGAGGGGGATTATACCAGAAGCTAAAGAATCATCGATGTAAGTTTTCATGGCCTCTTTCAGGGCCGGAGAGATTGTAAAGACGACTGGAAGGTAATGAAGAACCGGGTGTTAATTCAACGGAACAGTCGTAAGGTCTATGGGGG
>NW_013953001.1:33856-37086 GCF_001266775.1 Austrofundulus limnaeus | reverse complement strand
GGTAATGAGAGCGCTTTGTTTTTACTAAAGACAGATGCATGATCGTGATAAACCTACTGAGGACAAATCCATCTCTTCGATGGTCTCCTCCCCTTTAACGGAGGCCGACACGGCTGACTTTAAACAGTTCTGTAAACAAAATGTGCTCCAGCTCTCAACCCTTTTTTCTTTCCAATTAATAACTGGATTATGAATAGACAACCACAGAAAACCAAAAATGAGTTGTGGAGAAGTAGAATCAAAAATGATAAACTCACCCAAATCATGATGGTTGCCGGACACAATAACGTGTAAACTGGGGACTTGTTTGTTGACTTGAGACAAGAGTTGCCCAGTGACACCAGCGATGGAGTGTGGTGGGTCGAGAGGTGAGGTTGGAATATCCAGTTGTTCCACTAAATCACTAGAAATCAGGTTTTGCTCAGCACTGGAGTCCACAAGAGCAGAAATGGGTAGTTTGGTCTGTCCACAAACTACTGTAGCAGGAAGAAAAAACAAAGAGGTAGGGGAAAAATTGTCCTGTCTCGTCAGCTTCCCCTGGTCTACTGATGAGCCGACCCGTTTCCCCGCAGCGGGCAGGCGGCGACGAAGTGTCCCTTGTTTCCACAGTAAATGCATAGTTTAGCAGCAAATCGTCTTTGTTTCTCTTCGGGAGCCAAGCATGTGCGTCCAATTTGCATGGGTTCGACTGAATTGGGAGCAGCTGTAGCGTGAGGAAGAGGAAACTCACCAGTGATTGAGGAAGCGGAAACCCACAGAGTCTGGGAAGTGTAGTTCTTTTCTCTTTTTCGCTCTCTTAATCTATTTTCAATATGTATAGACAAGGCGATTAATTCGTCAAGGCTTCTGGGTTCATCCCGGGAAGCCAATTGATCTTTGAGCTGTTCAGATAATGAATAAATAAATATACATTTTAAAGAGAGCTCTTCCCATCCAGCCTCTTCAGCAACAATACGAAAATCCACTGTGTGTTCTGCTGCCGACTTATTCCCTTTTCGTAGGTTGATCAGTCGTTTTGCTGCTACCTCGTGATGGAGGGGATGATCAAACACACGCTGAAACTCCTGAATGAACAGCTGAGAGGTGAGTGTGTCAGAGGAGTGGGCAGACAGAAGTACTTGAGCCCATTTGAGAAATTTCCCCTTCAGAGCAGAAACAATATAAGTTACTTAGGTGGAATGAGTGTGAAAGAGTGAAGCGAGCAAAAGCTAACCGGCATTGGAGCAAAAAACCTGCACACTGATTTATGTCCCCATCAAACATATCAGAAGGTCAGATGTCTGGTTCTCTTGCAGGTAATACAGGTGGACTGGGCATGGCAACTGGAGGTACAACTGGGTTAGTGGAGAAAATAGTGTTTAATCTATTTTCAATGGCAGCGATACGGTGAGTGACTTGGTTTAATAAAGAGCTGGTTTCCTGTTGTAACAAAAATAATTGATTAAGCTTTTGGTCATGATCGACTATTTTAGAGTCTGGTTGATTAGTGGCTCCAAGAATCTGATTGTCAGAAGTATTGCTCACGGACATATTGCTTGGCTGAAGCATACTATCAGGTTTACAGGTGGAGGTCGACGTGAGCAAATACCAGTGACAAACAGAGGCTGAGACAGAATATACAAAAGGTAAGTGGTTTTATTTATACAGGTGCCGGGGTCTGGGGATGGGACCTGAAACAGAGGTTTTTGCAGAGGTGAGTATGTAAAAGTTTTCCAGTAATGGTTCTTAGCAGACAAGTAATTCAGATGGGTTCTTACAGGCTGAAGAAGGAGATGAGGCTTGGAGGAGTTGGTCCAAAAGGTGGAGATCCAAAGGTGAGTATTTACAGGTGAGGAATCATCATCATCATCATCATCATCATCATCATCGTTTATTTATAAAGCACAATACAAACCAAAGTGCTGTACAGGTGCATAAAATAAAAACAATGAACAAAGTACAGTAATAAAATGAACAATAAAATCAAACAAAACAGCAAATGCTGGCCTAATGATCCTGCTCTTCAGACTCAAATGCCTGTTTAAACAGATGAGTTTTTAACAGAGACTTAAACTCATTTAGAGACCCAACAGACCTCACAGACAGTGGGAGATTGTTCCAGAGCCGAGGTCCTGCAACTGAAAAGACTCTGTCTCCCCTGGTCACAAGCCGAGACCTGGGAACAACTAAAAGCTTTTGATTTACAGATCTCAGGGATCTATTTGGAATGTGAGGCTGTAAAATTGGAATTGTTTACAGTGTTTTGTGGGAGGCAGCGCATGAGATCCTGGTGAGTGGCTCTGATTCCAAGGCAATTGGCAAAATGTGCTGGAGGTCGCTTTCTGTAAACAGGTAAGTAAAATACAAAGGTAAGATAAACTCTAGGAGAGACAACAGGTAGCAGGCTGGGCTCGTACCAAAATGAGGTGATGCTTCAGCGATGAGATGATCCTCAGCACAGCCTTAAGAAGCCTGGAGGTTGATGAGCCAAACTCCATGCAGGTGTGGGTAATCAGCGCTACGCCCAATCAGGGAGGCAGGGGGCGAAAATACCAAAATGCCTCAGGGGCTAAGCCCCCTTTTCCCTACACATTCTCATTCCCAAGTCGTCACATATTGACGATTAAGGTAAGGTTCCCTCTGCGTCTTATTTTGACGCATCAGGTACCCCCCTCGCGTCACTCCTTGACGCCCGCGGCTTTTCCGGGTTGCGCCACCAGGGGTCTTTGGGTCGAGGGTCTGAGGTTAACATGAGGGATCAGGATTAATGGTTAAGTTTAGGTACTGGGATCAGGGGTAGGATGTCCATGGTGAATATTAGGTAATTCCAGGCTTTGGAACATGTTTACGTGAATTTCCTACATTTTCTAAAAATGGTCAATTTTAGGTACTAGGGTCATGGACAGGATGTCTAAAGTGAACAAAGGTAATTTCAGGCTTCGAAACGGTAGTTTTTGCGCATTTTCTACTCTTTCTGAAAATATGACAACAGATTCAGCCCCATCTCGTCAGTAACTGACGTGACGGGGGTACCCGGCGCGTCAAAATCGGACGTAGAGGGAACCTTGCCAAAGCGTCAATATGTGACGACTTGGGAGTGAGAATGGGTTGCTTTTCCTTAAAACCTAGTGACACCCCTGACACATGGTATAATCTTCATTAGGTGAACATTAATACAGTGGTTTGCAAAAGTATTCATACCCCTTGAACTTTTCCATATTTTGTCACATTACAACCACAAACATAAATAT
>NW_013953001.1:28757-30651 GCF_001266775.1 Austrofundulus limnaeus | reverse complement strand
AGTTTAAATTCACACAGTTCATGTGCTGGAAAAAGAAAATGAAACCACATTAGAATATAATATTTGGGGGGTAAAGTCAAGACGAATCAAAAATGACCATAAGGAACTCAGAGAGTCAATGCCTGTGAGCTAGGTCAGTGTATCTTTTGGTCATTGGATTTTCATTTTCAAAACGGTTATTAAAAAACAAGAGAGTAGATGTTTGATTTTTGTTTTAAAATACTAGAATTAAAATTTAAATACAAAGCGTGTCATTCTTAGTGTCAAAAAGGGATAAACAAAATTTTAAAAATGACTTGAGTTTCATTTTCTGTTTCAGATAGCAAAAAAGATAATTACTTTAAGGCAGAAATGAAAAAAAGGCTTGTTTATTTGTATTCTACCACTATCTATTCCCCTACCAGAAAGGGCGTTTGCCTGGCAGCTCTGCATAATAAAATACAAATTTCTGTAAATAAAACGCTGAAACATAAAGAAATATGTCCATTAATGAGTTGTATGATGGCTGTCTCTCTGTGACCAAAGGCTTTGCAGAGATACTTCATGTGGCTTTTGGCCAAATAAATCTCTTTTACTGAATACACGTCAGCTACTGCCTCCACTTTACCTCCATTTCTCCCAATAAAAAGCAAAATATGACAACTTTCATTCTACTAGTGCATTGTACAGTTGTTCTGTGAGCAGAATTTTTTTTTCCCTCCTGAGTTTTGACAAAATCTGTACTTTTTTCTGTGAGTTTGTGTCCTTGGAGTTTTCCTTTCAGCGAAGGGTGGTCAGTACTACGAATTTGATATTGATCTGATATCAAATAAATACTTGGCAAATATATTTGTTACCAAAGTCAACATCAATGCTTTTTACTTGTAATGGGATGTTCATTGAATAACTTTGAAATTGCAGACACGCCTTCTGGTGGTGAAACAGTTTATTGTAGGGATACAGTAAGTTGGCACGACCTGTCATGGATTATGAAAAAAGCAAGCCTTTTTTTTCATTTCTGCCATAAACTAATTTTCTTTTTTGTTATCTAAAACAGAAACTCAAATCGTTTTTTAGAACTTTGTTTATCCCATTTTGACACTAACAATGAGAAACGTTTTATATTTTAATTTTAATTTCAGTATTTTAATTAAAACAAAAATCAAATATCCAGTCGTTTCTTGTTTTTTAATACCCGTTTCAAAAATGAAAATCCAGTGACCAAAAGATACACTGACCGAGCAGTTAGTGTATCTTTTGGTCATTTATTACTTTACAGAAATGAACCATAAAAATTATCAACAGGAAGCATTATCATCACCCATCTAATAAATTGTTCCATTAGTTAAAGATATTAAAATTCAAATGATTTAGTTTATTATGGAATTTTTGTCAGCTATGTGTAAGGGTCACCTCGAGTGAAGAAACAAGATTTTCTGTCTCTAAGCAGGCCTTGGACAGGCCTGACGTGAAGACAGGAACTCTGTCACAAACTGAACTCTTTTTTTTATTTTTTTATTTTTATTTTTTTTTTTTTGATGGCCTCCCTTCTCCCCCTTTAGCCATCCTCTCCAAACCATTATTATGTTTTTTTAAATAATAATAGGAGAAAAAAAGAAAAAAGTGAAATGCATTGAGAAAGACTGAAAAAGAGATTACAAGATATGTAAATTATATGTTGAGAAAACACAAGACAGCACACCGGACTTCTCGGCTCCACACCTACAAAACAAKMKWAGKAAAACCACAGCAACAAAAATGCATAACTATGTAATTATAATGACTTAAGCCTTGCTGAAAACCATACCCATTTACATATACAAATATATACACAACCATACCCCTACCTACATACCCAAACACTTTCATATATATATACATACGCATGCATACACACACACATAAACATATATAT
>NW_013953001.1:24318-26453 GCF_001266775.1 Austrofundulus limnaeus | reverse complement strand
AATCAGGAGTGTTGGAGCAGGGAGAAACATAAAACCTGTAGGGCTGCGACCCTCGAGGACCAGGATTGCCCACCCCTGTCTTAGAGTCTATCAGAAGAAAGCTGAAAAGAGGTTATCATATCATGTTGTTGAACAACCACAGAATTTTAACCTTGGGCTGGCGCTGGCTGGCAAATCTTTATCTTTCTACTCTGACTCATGTCTAAGCCTAAGGGCAGAACCAAAGTTCATCCGTTTCTTATTACTAACCCAGACGGCTTTGAGCAASACACTCTTCTTCCTGATTCCAACCTAGGAAGACAGCTGTGATTCTCTCCGGAGAAACKTCAGCTTTGGCTGAAAATCTTATCCCATGAGCCAATTCGGGAGGATTTTACAGCCAGGGGTCTGACACGCTGTCAGGATCCCACCAGAGGCTAAGCCTCAAAGCGTATGTTTTAACTCCCAAGGGGAGATTTTATTTTGGAAGGAGAAACCGGATATAGCTTGAATTTTTCTAGCTTGGACTGAAACAGATGCCAAGTTACCTGGAAAAACACCTGTTCGCCAATGACCGGTAAGCGAGCCGACATCAGTTCCCTGAKTGATCGGAGGCGAGCCAGTTTCTACCCCGAGGATGCCTTAAGAAGTCATCACCAGGTAAAAGCTGATGTGTTCGGAGTGACGTGTCATGTGGAACCTGAGCCCAGAAAAGATGTGCAGTTCTGGTTGACCCACACTTTGATAAAAGTAAAGAGTAAACATACTAACTTTACTTTCCTCCTTTCCTTGTTCTTAATTTGCCAAAACTTAAGCTAAAGTGCCAATAAAATTGTTTGGTTGTTAACATCAGAACTGATGTTTTACTGTTCTATATATGTAATCTGAATTGATGGAAAATGAAATTCGGATGCGGGTTTTATCTCATTTAACTCTGACGCTTGTTATAGGAATACCCACAATTAAGTGTAGCTTATGATCTGTTCAATTTGTGTAAATAAATGATTGCATAGTCTTTATGAATCAACTTGAACTCGTCTGAACATTCACTTATTGTGTCACTTTCACTTCGCACAGTCACAATATTAACAAGTAATGAGAAATACCTTGGTAAAAGTTTTCCTCATACCCTTGTGTGAGAGATGTGGGAGAAGCTTAATTCACCTTAAGCCTTCACTTACATATGCATAGGGCTCATAACAACACATTACCTTCAAACATCCAATCATACTTTATTAAAAGAGAGTTGTTACAGTCTTAAGGGGTTAGAAATGTTTATGAGACCTAAAGTTAAAACCAGTTTAAAGGAACGGAGTGCTTCAGTCCAGGGACTTAAATTATGGAATAATCTGGAAGATGACATTAAAATACCAGATCAATATGTATATTTAAGAGAATAAAGGTTAATTTGCTGGAGAAATACAGTATGTAGATGTATGAATTATTGTTTTTGAAGAAATGAATAAACTAAACTAAATGGTAGCTCAGATCATAATTATTGGCAAACATAGAAATATGCAAATTAAGTGATAACATAATTTAGTCGCTTCTAGCAACTTTTAAGGACAGCCAATAGAGACTTTTCTGCAGGGCCAGCCGTAGACATTTGGGCACCCGCGTAATTTACACGGGGGATGGGGGGGTTATAAKKCCCCCAATAATTTGATCCAGTCAATATAACCCCCCCAATAAAATTGCATCATTTAAGTATACATATATTACATCAGTAATTGATTTTCTTTATTCGTTTACATTTTTTAGTAAAATTGCTGCGTGTTTTAATGCAAGCACCCCCCGCCCCGAACCCCTCCCCTGCAAAAAAACTTGGTATCACCCACCTGCTGTCTGTACAAGTGGTCCGGCCGCTGCTGCACGGATTATGAGGAAGCAGCTGGAGTGAGTGTGAGTGTGGTTCAAAGGAAATGAGAGGAGTGCCCAAAAGCGGACAACCAACAGTTTTCAATTGTTGGTCAGCTACACCCCGTTGTAAAAACAGAAAACATCAAAATAAGGTAAATTGATGATTTGTTTACTCCATGCTGCTATGTAGCAGACACAGTGTTTTGGCTAGCTCCGTTTTACTACTACCCTGCACCTAAACTGACCGAGTCAAAAGAAAAATAAGATAAACACAGATATCTGTGCACACGCAGCAC
>NW_013953001.1:21177-23267 GCF_001266775.1 Austrofundulus limnaeus | reverse complement strand
GAAATGAACTAGTTAAATACACAGCTGTAACTCTCTTGTTGTTTTTAGGTAACTCTATGATTTCAGTTTACATAATAAACATTTAAGCTTAATTGCTGAAGATGACATGCAGGGTTTTAGTCTGCTCTTGTCATATTATGGCTGTATTTGCTGAATCATGTGTTGTAATTTTTCCGAGTTAAACTGTAGTGAACCATGTAAATATACACGCTTTGAAATTTGTGAAATTAAGTTATGTTATATAGTAAATCTTAAAAATGTAAAATGTGTGTTACTGCTAGAAAAAAATGCAGAAAAATAGTAAGTTTTTTTCTTACTTGTTGAACTGTTACTTGTGTAACAGAAAAGGAGCAGAATAAATACAGAGAAAACGGGAAAGTTAAGTAAATCACAGTAAAAGCATCACAATAAATTTTAACCCTAAAATATCCTAAATCATTTTACAAAAGTAATTTATTTAATAAATAAATGGACAGAGAACATAACCCCCCCAATGTTAGACCTAAAGTTACACCCTTGCATTTGGGGGCCCTACTTCACCATGTCGACCTAAAAGATACGCAAACCTAAATGCTGTATGTAATTATAAACCCGGTGCAGAAAGTTTGACCTCTAAGAACACAGTGTACCATAGTTTACTGACTGATCTGAATGATGCTCAGTGTTGAAACTTTTAATATGAGAATTAATTTTGTTTTGACTACTACAGGATTCCAAACTTAAAGTTTAAAACAAAGCCAAAAGTAGTTTTTGCAAATTTTGCACTGTAGAAAAAAAGTTTAGGTGGAAATGGGCGTGGCCTATTTCATGTGACTCAGTGGTGTCCAGGTTGTTGCTACAGTATGAGCCAAAAAATTTTGTGACTTATGTTTTAGAAGCCAGAGGACCAAATGCCAAGACCTTGATTATCACACACCCTATAGGTTGACATGTCTGATTATTTTTCTCCTCTGTACACGTAATCCTATTTAACTATTCTGTTAAAATCTTCTTCATAGCCCTTGCGGTTTGGGCTCCAGTATGTTTACCGACGGAAGAAAAAAATAAAATAAAATAAACGAAACAGATACAATAGGGTTCCATGTTCTGCTGGAGACATTGAAACGCTGCTGCTTTGCAGCTCCATTACCCTGCTTCCGCAGGCTTGGAACCCTAATAATAATAATAATAATAATAAAAACGGAACAGATACAATAGGGTTCCATGCTCTGCTGGAGACATGGAAACGCTGCTGCTTTGCAGCTGCGTTACCCTGCTCCCTCGGGCTTGGACCCCTAAAAATAATAATAAAAAACGGAACAGATACAATAGGGTTCCATGCTCTGCTGGAGACATGGAAACGCTGCTGCTTTGCAGCTGCGTTACCCTGGTCCACGGGCTTGGACCCCTAACAAGTGACATCTAAGAATGACTGTTGTTGTTAGCGGATCTTGTTCTGACTTGAATCATCTGCAGATAAACAGCATGTCATGAAAACCTAGGTCATTAAAGTATGTCATGAATTACTGGCTTAAACCTAAAAGTATTAATTCCATTTCAATGGTTTTTATGACTGCAGTTGTGGACACTTTCAAAGTTTTCCCAATTTTTCGGACTGACTGACCATTTCTTAAAGTAATGACAGCCACTTGTTTTTCTTTACTTCATAGCTTTTTTCTTGCCATAATACAAATTCTAACAGTCTATTCAGTAGGACTATCAGCTGTGTACTCTATCCACCTTCTGCACAACACAACTGATTGCCCCAACCCCATTTATAAGGCAAGACATCCCACTTATTAAACCTGGCAAGGCCACCATTTCAGTTGACTACCCCTTGAAGCCCATCATGAAAATGCCGTGTGCGAAGCAGTAATCAAAGCAAAAGGTTTTGACTTTGAAGAACTTAAATATAAGACATATTTTTCAGTTATTCACACGTTTTTTTTAAGTATACAATTCCACGTGTGAATTCATAGTTTTTATGCCTTCAGTGTGAATCTACAATTTTCATAGTCATAATAAAGAAAACTCTTTGAATGAGGTGTGTCCAAAGTTTGGTCTGTACTGTATACACACACACACACACACACACACACACACACACACAC
>NW_013953001.1:18144-19487 GCF_001266775.1 Austrofundulus limnaeus | reverse complement strand
TATCGGTGAGTACCTAAACTGAAGTACTCGTACTTGTACTCAGTCTTGAAAAAACTGGTATCGGGACACCCCTAGAATTGATGCATTTGGCCATCCTGTGTTCAAATACCTAAAACATTATGCTACATCTGGATTCTGTACCAATGTTGTGATCCATGACACTCGAGCAAATTTTGATTTAAAAACATTTATTATTGAACTTTAGACAAACATTTGGTACATGACGTGTGCTCAATTTAACTGTCTGCCCACGTCACCCAATGTTTCTTTTGTGATGCAGATGTTAAAAAAATAAGCAATGTTCATTACCCTTTACCTGTTCAGATCTAATACCAGTTAATAATGACGTGAATGTTTGAATGAGCCATACAAAACCATTCAGACACAGCTGTGTGGACTGATTAGCTTTTGCTTTAATCTGCCTCCCTCCGACAGGCATCAGCTAAGCAGTGAGAAAAAACCAGGAAACACACATCWAGTAACAGCTTTCTTCGCATCCTGACTCCACCTCATGACATGTTAAAGGGGCAGGCTACTCCTATATGGAGTCAAGATGGCAGACATAATCCCTCACACTAATGTTTGATCACTGTTCTTATGTGTTGTTTTTAAATCAGACATGTATCTGACTAAAAGCCTCCTGAGTCTTTCAGACACTGATCAAGAGCCCCACAACCCAGTCTGCACATAAAATCATCAATTAAGTCAGAGATAACCACATTATAGAAATATATTACTGTTCACCTAAAAAAAAAGACTATACCATGTGTAGTGGTTTTATAAATCAGTAGTAAACAACCCCAATAAATTTCTTCAATTCCCCCTATTCACATGACAACCAGCCATGTGAACATTAAGGAAATTTATAATCAAAAACCCTATATGTTCTCATTTAGCACTGTGTGTCTGCAATTATTCTAAGCGTGACAGCACATCATGGAAACTGACTAACATCCCACCCCTGGTATAAAGTAAAATGATAAATTTACTCCACCCCAACAACAAAATAGAAAACACAACCTGAACTACCATTAAATCCTAACCAGGTCAGCTGTGTGTATTCTTTTGAGGCCTGTTGTTCCAGAACATGGCCTACCATCGGGAACAAGTCCTCAGCACCGTTCCATCTCCCTCCCCTCTGTGACAGACTGATCTAGTTACTAACTGAGACAACAATATCCTAGTGTGTTAAGATTTAACCTTAGCTTATTAACAGTTAAACCATCCAATGAACAGTAAAAAAAATTAACTAGAACTGCTAAGCAGTTATGACCGGGGTCCAAGCCCTTTTATGCATGTCAGCCTTTGTCATGTTGTTTGTAGCATATTGTTGATCTTTTAGC
>NW_013953001.1:13359-17993 GCF_001266775.1 Austrofundulus limnaeus | reverse complement strand
AGACGCAACAAGCCAGGAAAGATGCCCGAATAACGGGGCAGCACGAGAGGAGAGAGGCTGTAAGCAAAGCCGCATGTTTCTCTTTAAAAAGTGCACTGCAGCTCTTCATACATGACCTTATACCGTCTGCCTGCAGGATAAATACCCGGTGCCAAGAAGCAGCAGCACAAACGAAAATTTTTGCTGCACAAACGTAGCCGAGTTGATTGACACCCATTTTGTCTGATTTGAAGAAGGTGGGGGGGCTGGTTGACCTTGGGTGACCTCTAGAAACATTTCTTTATCTCTAAAATGATAGTGGCACAAACAAAAAAATTTGTTGCATAAACCAGCACAAACATAGCACAAACGTTTGACACCAATTTTGTTTGATTTCATAATAGTGGGGGGGCTGGTTGACCTTTACGCTTTCATTAATATCTTCAAAGCCAAAGCAGCACAAATGAAAATTTTTCCAGCACAAACGTAGCCGAGTTGATTGACACCCATTTTGTCTGATTTGAAGAAGGTGGGGGGGCTGGTTGACCTTGGATGACCTTTAGAAACATTTCTTTATACTGTATCTCCAAAATGATTGTGGCACAAACGAAAATTTTTGCTGCACAAACCAGCTCAAACGAAGCACAAATGTTTGACACCAATTTTGTTTGATTTCATAAAAGTGGGGGGGCTGGTTGACCTTTTGACCTTTACACTTTCATTAATATCTTCAAAGCCAAAGCAGCACAAATGAAAAATTTTGCTGCACAAACCAGCACAAACGTAGCCGAGTTGATTGACACCCATTTTGTCTGATTTGAAGAAGGTGSGGGGGCTGGTTGACCTTGGATGACCTTTAGAAACATTTCTTTATACTGTATCTCTAAAAAGATAGCGGCACAAACAAAAATTTTTGCTGCACAAACCAGCACAAACGTAGCACAAATGTTTGACACCAATTTTGTTTGTTTTCATAAAAGTGGGGGGGCTGGTTGACCTTTTGACCTTTACATTTTCGTTAATATCTTCAAAGCCAAAGCAGCACAAACAAAAAATTTTGCTGCACAAACCAGCACAAACGTAGCTGAGTTGATTGACACCCATTTTGTCTGATTTGAAGAAGGTGGGGGGGSCAGTTGACCTTGGATGACCTTTAGAAACATTTCTTTATACTGTATCTCTAAAATGATAGTGGCACAAACAAAAATTTTTGCTGCACAAACCAGCACAAACGTAGCACAAACGTTTGACACCAATTTTGTTTGATTTCGTAAAAGTGGGGGGGCTGGTTGACCATTTGACCTTTACACTTTCATTAATATCTTCAAAGCCAAAGCAGCACAAATGAAAATTTTTGCTGCACAAACCAGCACAAACGTAGCCGAGTTGATTGACACCCATTTTGTCTGATTTGAAGAAGGTGGGGGGGCTGGTTGACCTTGGAAGACCTCTAGAAACATTTCTTTATATCTCTAAAACGATAGCAGCACAAACGAAATATTTTGCTGCACAAACCAGCACAAACGTAGCACAAACATTTGACACCAATTTTGTCTGATTTGAAGAAGGTGGGGGGGCCAACTTCACTCAGGTCCAGAACCCCCCTTCTTAGATAGTCTGATGCTCCCTGAACCACTCTTTCACAATCTGAATCTCAGTATTGTCATCTTAGAACATGGCCATGTCATCAGTGAAGAAAAACAGGCATTAATGGAATAAAATGGTCCTTGAGAATACTCAGGTAGGCAGCTGACCTCATTCTTTGGACTTAACAGGGTTTATCTGAACTCATCAAACCACATGGCCTTTTTCCACTGGCCCAATCTTTATGCTCCCTAATGAATTGAAGCTATTTTCCACATTAACCTCACTAATAAGTGGTTTACTTAACTATGCAGCAGTTTAGTCCCAGTCCCTTCTGTTCCCTTTACATTGTGTGGAAATGTTTTCATTTAAACATAGCCTTGAGTTCTACTGTTGTTTTTCAACAATTTGATCTCACTCCATCTGTTAGGGTTAAATAATTAGTTTCCAGTTTAAACATAAGCATCCATGCAGTCATTATCCAATGGGAGGCTCTTACCTACTTGCTTAGATAAATTAAGGTGACAACCTTTACATTTTTGGCGAGGCAGCACATTAGAAAGCACTGACTGAGTGAGTGAGTGAGTGAGTGAATGGTAAACATTGTAAAACACTTTGCAGAAAATGGGTAAGGTTAAAGAGGTGATACAGTGTATTATCAGTATGGAAAATAGACCATTTAAGCTAAAAAAAACAGTGGATGTGCAAATTAGGCACTATCCAACCACACACTGAGTGGTTGTTGATAAAAAATTAATGATTAAAAGTGCTTTCCAAATGGACGGATACAGCGCTTTTCAGAAACAGTGACTGCAGCTTGTTTTTCACGTACCTACTTTCATTTTGTAAGTCAGTAAACTTTATAGCAACTTTCACAGACATGAATATCACAAAGTGCTTGACAGAAAACATAACTATAAACAATAAAAAACAGTAAACAAAAATAATAAAGAATAATTTAAAAAATGGAATACAAAGTTTAATTAACAGCCTGTATGAATAAAATGTCTTAAGGTGTTTTTAAAAGAGTCAGTAGGGTCTGTGCAGTGAAGGGACAGAGGATGAACGTTCCAGAGCCTCGGGGCCACCACCTGAAATGCACGGTCTCCATGTGTTTTATATTGGGTTCAAGGTACCACCAGCAAAGTCCTTGATGGACAGAGGCTTCAGAAGATCCAATATATTTGGGGGCCTGACCATGACCACAGGTTCAAACAATTTGTAGAACTCTGAAGTTTGAAAGGAACAGTACAATTGTATATCATCAGCATAAAGATGATGACACATTACTGTAATGTTTTAGAATATACTCAAAAGGGTAGGAAATACAATAAAAAGAGGATTGGGCCAAAAACAGAACCTTGGGGTACCCCACAATTTTTTTTTTATTTTTTTATTTTTTTATTTATTTACCGTTATTTTACCAGGCAARTCCTGTTGAGATCGCGGATCTCTTTTTCAAGGGAGGCCTGAAGGCAACCTATTGTACATGTTTTTGTGGGGTGGGGGAAACCGGATAGCAGTACGACATCAGAGTAAACATGATTCATAACAGTAAAAAAACCTTTAGATAAATAAGAAACAAACCAGTTTAACACTGATACAGAAATACTAAACAAATCTCTCAGTCTGTTGATAAAAACAGTATGATCCACAGTGTCGAAGGCTGTAGTTAAGTCCAATAAAACCAACACAGTGTGGTTTTCAGAGTCAGCTGCCATCAACCAGTCACTTGTAATATTTAATAACACTGTTTTAGTGGATTGCAGTTTGCAAAAACCAAATTGAAAAATATCCATCATGTTATTTATTTATTTATTTAGGCAGGTAATCTCATCGAGACATGTAATCTTGTTTACAAGAGTTTCTCTAAAAAGGAGTTCAGTTGTTCTGTTTGAACCTTCTCAAGGATTTTTGATTAAAAAAATTGATAGAGATATGTATATACTGTAGCTGTCAGTCAAAGAAGAGTACAAATTAGGCTTTTTAGCAGAGGGCAGACAACAGCTGTTTTGAAGTAGTTGGGTACAGAGCAAGAACAAAGAGAAGAATTTAACAGCTTTACAACACTGGGGCCAATACAGTTAAAATATCCTTAAAAAGAGATAAGGGGAGGACATCAAGGGGGCTAGAAGACGTTTCATTCGACCCAACAGGTCTGTGATGTTCTGTTTTGACACTGAGGTGAAAGACAACCATATATCAGAGGTCAGAGTGGGATGGTGAGGGAGAAATACAAGTCCTGATGCTGACGACTTTGTCTGTGAAGTAAATTAAAAACCAATTACAATCTGCATTTGTAAAAGCACTTGGAAAATGAAAAGTTGGCGAAACAATGTACTTGACTGTGTCGAACAAAATTTTAGATTTTTATTTCCTTTTGATTTTCAAATTAATTGGTTCTGGCATTCTTGGGCAATTAATTTAAGGAGCTGATCAGGTATTCAAGATAGAGCCTGTAAATCTCAAACATAGTGCTTTTCCACTAACGTTCTGCCTTACGGCAAACTCTCCGTTATGCTACGGATTTCCTTATTAATCCAAGGACAACTTGTGCACTAAACAGTGTTTTGTTTTATAAGTGCCATTTTATCCAAAATGTCAATATAGTGAGTGTTAAAACATGAAACAAATGAATCCACTTTTGTGATGTTAAAATCTAAAGAGACAGATTCAAAAAGAGAAGTAAATCTTCAAGAGTGTGTTAGATTTTTTTCCAACCTTTGGATCAGAAGTCTAGGAGGAGCTGGAATTGGAAACATATCGGAACATTTTAAAATACATTTGTGATCACTTACAAAATATATCCTCCACACAAACATCTTCCACATTAAGGCCTAAGGAGAAAAAAGGTTCAGTGTGTGGCCTCTTTATGAGTAGGGACACACACATGCTGAGTAAAATGAAATGAGTCAGTGATGTATATAAAGTAAAGTAAGTAAAGTAAAGTTTTATTTATAAAGCGCCTTTCATAAATATATTCTTATCTTATACAGCAGGTAAAATAAGTGTTGAACATGTCACCATTTTTCTCAGTAAATATATTACTAGAGGTACTAATGACATGAAAT
>NW_013953001.1:8479-11086 GCF_001266775.1 Austrofundulus limnaeus | reverse complement strand
GTGTGTGTGTGTGTGTGTGTGTGTGTGTGTGTTTATAACAACAATAAGTATTTACTGACACAAACTATTTTTCTAAAAAAAGCACTTGGCTGTTTTATTTATTCATTTTAACAGTTTATAAAAATTAAACTATTAGACAACTATCTAAATTCAGGAAGAAAAAAATATTTTGGTTTAAAACTAGACCTGTATTTCCGTAGTCAGAGCTAACTGAAGCTAAGAACATCCCTAAAATCCTGCTGATATTCTACATCTATCTTAATGACACAGATTCATAAAACTGATTCTTCCATGTTGATACGATAAGGTGAGAAAGTACCTTCTTGTAAGAACTATATTGTTTCAACATTTAGAAAATTTGGGTAACATTTCTGCTCTGTAATGTACTGTAAATGAATTACATCAGGCTAGACTGCTACAACCAACGTGCAGCCTACATTTTAGACAATACCTTGTGTAGCAATTACTGTGGTCATCTTTTCTGTTTTTTTATTATTATTTTGTGGATAAAACATAATATCACCACTGAGACAGAGGCTTTTCTCCCTGTCACTCCATTTACAGTTTACCATTAGATGGACAGAATAAATTATACTTTGGTATTGTGTATTGTGATTCAGTTTTAGCCTATGCAAAAACTGTGGTTTTATTGTGTATGGGAAACCTTTTCAATGCGTAAACACCCAGCTGCTTTGACTGATCATTATGTTAAATGTCAGTTGGCTTGAAAGTTGTGTCTGGAGCAGCTAAGCAGCAAAGCTGCCCTTCTTCAGGAGATTACTTTTCTCTGTGAAGTTTCATCTGTCTGTGGATGAAGGGCTAAGAACAGAAACAGACTCTAATACCTCAGGTTACAGCAACAGCGCCTGATCCAAGATGGAATGAAACATCCAACTGTAAATCATGGAATCAGGAATAAAACCCCTATAAAGTAGACCAGGGCTAGCTGATCTGGCAGCTGGTGATTACCACGGTGCATAACACAGATAAACAATCTGTCCCCATCTGCCCTAGCGGTGTGTTTTTTTTTCCTCTAGCAATTGAGAAGAATTTGAGGTTTTCATGATGAACACCATTCCTGATGTACCTTCATGAAAGTTTGAGTCATGGTGGGTAGGGGGAAGGAGGGAAGTAGAGTGAGATCAGTGAGAGTGAGAAGGAAAGAATGGTGAGGATGTTGCCGGGAATAGAGGAAGAGAGACTGAAAGCACTGCTGAGGGTAAGATTCAAGATAAGAGGCAACATTGTCCATGAGAGAGTACCCTGTCTTAATGCAGACAATTCTTCAAACTTAAGCTGGCGTTCATCGTCTGAGTGACGTATTTTGTCTATGCACCTTGTATGTCCCTGATCCTGAAATCCCATTCACCTCTGCCTCCACTCACTGAAGGAATCAAGAGTAGGACTGGCACTGTGAGGACATGCAGAGGAAAAAAATATTGAACATATGTGCACAATGTTGTTTTTATAAAATTCCTGCAGACATTAGGAAAACCCCACTTCAAACTTCCATCTTTCCCCAGCACCATCCCTGCATGTTCTACTCTCCTTGCCTTGTGCAGTAGCATTTTTACAGAGAGGGCAGTATGTAATGCAATTTGTTTGATTAAAAGAAAACATTAAAGCACTAGCTAATTGAATTTGATGGCACGTACAGATCTGGATCTCACTGGCCACTCTGTTTTATTGGCCAGGATAAAGAGGATCACGTCATTCTTCCCCACCCAACCCACCACCTCCAACTCTGTACTGCCCAGCCTACCTAGGAACCCCGCCTTCTTTCATCCCTTCTAGCCACAGAAAGAAAAGACCTTGGCAGGAGGACATCCTGGCAGGACATAGATTTGTTTCAACTCCAATCTCCCTCTCTTTTTCATTACAATGACCTTTTTCGGTGCACCTTTCTAAGATGTTACAATAGAGTGGAGGGGATATGACATGATAGATGGCAAAAGAAAATAGGAAAAATGCTGGACACAAGTGAAGAAAAGTAATTTAGCTTGTGTCAGTCAACAAGATGAGTGATCGCATGAGTGGATGAGTTAGAGGTGATCGACTCTGCCACTGTCTAAAATGAGTCACTCATGTTTCTAATAAGTTCCAAGTCTCGTCATCTATAATTTAGACTCAGACAGGGAGGGTTGGGGGGCAGAGATGTAAAGGCTGGGAGGTAGCCTTCAGTGAATATAAAATACCTCCCAGTCTCTTTAGCAGAGGCCAAATACACTCTCAGCTCTCCATATCGAGTTCATATATTAGAGTTATGGTGATTATGTCTTTCGACCTGATTGTGAATGGGAACAACAAAACAACTTCTGAGTCAAACTCATGTTTAGATGACATCATCTGTAGCTGCTTCAATTACACTGCAAGAAATTAATAATAGCACACGAGGGATGATGTAATGTATCAACACTGCTGAATTTAAACTTTTAATCCATATTAGCTTCAGTGCATTGTTGATGCCAAAAACTGCATTACATCATCCAAAGTTTTGTTTGTCCTCAACAAGACAATGACAAAAAAAATAAACTTTTACTTAAAATATCCCTATAATTCACACACAGGCACACCTACACACACACACACCTACACACACACACACAC
>NW_013953001.1:7056-8374 GCF_001266775.1 Austrofundulus limnaeus | reverse complement strand
ACACACACACACACACACACACACACACACACACACACACACACACACACACACACACACACACACAGCCCTTATGCTTTAAGTTAAAGTCTGACCTTGTCCTAACGATTTGACATCAATGGCTACATCATTCAGGTGCAGCATCCTCCTGAGTGCACATTTGTGGGCCACTTAATTCCCCACTATAAACTGTGTTGGTGGCGAACTGCTTTCCCCTACTGAGATGCCCAATAGTGGACCAGAAGCCATATGTAAATCTTTTTCCATGGCCTGTTAAAACTCCTCCCATGCCTGAGTTTTTGCCTAAGCAACCACCCAAGCCGCAATCTGCTTGGACTGCCAGTAGGTATTAGCTGCATCCAGAGTCCCTCAGGTCAAAAAGACCCGATAGGACTCCTTCTTCAGCCTGACAGCATCCCTCAATGCCTTTGTCCACCAGCGGGTTTGAGGGTTGCCGCCATGACAGGCACCGACAATCTTGCGGCCACAGGTCAGGTAAGCTGCCTCAACAATAGAGGCACAGAATATGGCCCACTCGGACTCAATATCCCCCACCTCCCCCAGAACATGTTCAAAGGTCTCCCAGAGGGGTGAGTTGAAGCTCAATCTTACAGGAGACTCTGCCAGTCATTCCCAGCAGACCCTCACTATAAGTTTGGGTCTGCCAGGTCTGACCAGCATCCTCCCCCACCATCGGAACCAACTTACCACCAGGTAGTGGTCAGTTGACAGCTCCACCCCTCTCTTCACCTGAGTGTACAAAAAACAAGCCCCCATTTGTCACAGGTCAGCCCATGGCCCATAACAAAAATAAGGATGAGTTATGAAATGTAAATGTGTTTCAAATGTCTAATTTAGCTGTTTCTGCCGTCTGTGTCGGACTATGAGTGATAGAGAGAACAGCTGTGTGTTTAAGTTTCACTTTCGCGGGCGGGAGTGCCGCCATGTTTTACTTTCACTTTGAAACTGCACTGTAATTAGCCTGTCCGCGTTGTTTATCTTTTAAAAAATGCTGGAATTGCTCACAGGAGGCATAGAAGAACACCTCTGTTGTTCTCCCTGCTGGATTAAAATAAAAAGCTCTCGGTCTTTTCTCATTGTTACGTTCATTCAAGAGCTGCCGCTGTGCAGCAGGCAGATGCTACTCAGATCACGTTTGCTCTGACCACAGTTTAAAATTCGTGATGCAGGTTTTCTTCGGTGTACATTTCAAACTGTGGTCTAAAGTTAACAGCTGGTTTAAATGCATTTTTTTGCCCGGTGTAAAAAAACGGGTGGAGACTGAGGCAGACTGTGAGCGCTCTCTCTCTCTCTCTCT
>NW_013953001.1:1961-3186 GCF_001266775.1 Austrofundulus limnaeus | reverse complement strand
GCTGAAAGCTGCTGAAGTAGCTGAAACTGAGCTGAACATGTTTAGCAAAAGTGTAAGTTAAATTTGAAAAGCTGAAAGAAGCAAAAAAATGCTGAAAAACAGTAAAAAAGGAGCAAAAATATAGCTGAAATAGCATAAAAAGGCTAAAAGCTAAAGGCTAAAATAGCTGAACATAGCAGAAAGTAACTGTAAGAAGCATAAATAACTCAAATTAGCAGAAAGAAGCACAAACAGTAAAAAAAGGCAGAAGAATAGAACATGGAAGAAGAATTTTAGCTGAAATATCTGGTAAAATGTGAAACTAGCATAAAAGTAGCTAAAATTAGCATATTAATAAGCTAAAGTTTGTAGACACTATTATTTGACCACCAGATGTTGAAAGTGTTGCAAAAAGTGAAACTTGGCAGAAAAAACTGCATAAAACTATTAGCAAGGGACAATTGCTGGCAAATACGCTAAAACAGCCAAAGTTTTTAGCTTAACAGCTAAAAAGTTGCTGCAAGTGTTTTAGTTAGCAAAAGGAAGCATAACGAGCACAAGCTTGCTGAATTTAGCAGAAAAAATGTGTTAAACCTACAAAAAATATATATTTAGCTTAAGTTACTAACTTTAGCCAATAACAACCAAAAATTAGCTAAAATGGCAGCAAGTAGCTGAATATAGCAGAAAGCATCTGCAAGAAAGGGCAGAAAACAGCTAATGTTGTAGATACTAGTATTAATTGACAAACAGATGTTGAAAAAGTTGTAAAAATGAATCTTGGAAGAAAAAACTGCATAAAATTATTAAAAAAGTGATCATATCAGGCACAAACCTGCACAATTTGTGTAAGGTTTTGTAAAGATTCAAAAACAATTTGAAGGGTTTTTAGGTTGTTGAAAATAGCCCCATTCATTTTCAATGGCAAAAAAGTAGTTGAAAAAGTGAAATAGCTAAAAAAGTAAAAGTAGCTGAAATACCAAAACTCATAGCAGACTATTCCTGAATGAGCTGAGCGTTTTGATTGATAAATTGTGGAAATTGCACAAAAACTGCGGAACGAGAAAGCGGACAAAAAACGTACGTAAGAAACCGAGGAAGAAAAATAAAGAAATAAAGAGAAACATGAAGAACAGGCATTCACCCAATTAAAATGTGGCACCTCTGAATAAGGACAACCAGACCAGTCTAATACCAACATTCTCAAATAAAGGTGGAGGTTCTCATGAGGTTATATTCATAGATA
>NW_013953001.1:0-1141 GCF_001266775.1 Austrofundulus limnaeus | reverse complement strand
TATCTATCTATCTATCTATCTATCTATCTATCTATCTATCTATCTATCTATCTATCTATCTATCTATCTATCTATCTATCTATCTATCCTCCATGTCCTGTCCAGTGTGGAACCAAGATCTCCACTTCTTCTTTGTTTTGAGAAGAAGCGATGAACTGATGTGTGAGTCAGTGTAAGCATAGGCGTAATTTGCAGGGGGGTTAGGGGGGTTATGACCCCCACAATAATTTGATCCAGTTAAAATACCCCCCCCCCCCTCAATAAACTGACATTATTTGCTCAAACCCAATAGAAATTAACTGGTTAAGTAGACAGATGCATCTTTCTTGTTGTCTTTAGGTAACTTTAACCTGATTTAAAAATTTACCATGTCATGTATGTATGTTTAAGCATAATGCTAAAAATGCCATGCAGGATTTTAGAGCATAAACCCACCCCCCCCAACGGTAGACTTAAAGTTACGCCCTTGAGTGTAAGTGCACTTTTCTCTACCCAATACATATAAAATTCTCAACAGTATTTTGAAATGATTCCAGAAGGAAGGAAAAGAGATGAAAAGGTGGCAGCGCTGTGAAAACGTCTGAAGGTGGAAGTTTACCAGCAGCTTATTTATCAAATTAATCACTTCGATTCACTACGGTTTCAGCTTTTCAGCTTCTGTTTTATAAAAACACAAAAATGCAATCTTTAAGTGCAGAAAAATGTAAACGTGTTGTCGCCTTCTAACAGAAACACGTTGGTTATTTTGGGAATTTATGCAAATCTCAACTAACTGGCAGAACAGCTGTGGTTTCATATTTACTGTTCAGACTTGAAAGGGTGTGACTGCATAACTAACTCAGACGTAAAGACGGTCGTTTCCCCTGAATTTAACTTTTAAACAGACGTGTTACAGTGGAAGTACGTCAGTGAAAGTTTAGAGATGATTCCGGGTGGAGGACGGATCTGTGCAGGGGTCTGCTTCACGTTTGGGACGAGCGAAAGGCAGGAGGCAGGAAGTTCACGCCGATAAAAAAAAAAACCAACAGATGAATGGAGGGAAACAGATGTCATCTTTTCCTTTCCTGTCTGCCACTAACTACAGTTCACTCTAAGTGTGTGTGTGTGTGTGTGTGTGTGTGTGTGTGTGTGTGTGTGTGTG
>NW_013953000.1:232638-233131 GCF_001266775.1 Austrofundulus limnaeus | reverse complement strand
GCTCTAGATGGAGAGTAAGTAGCTCCTACATAAACCCATATTTCAAAATTATTCCTGCTTAATTGTACTTCCCCTCTGATCGTGAAGTAATTTGGTGGTAAAATGCATAAACTTAATGTTTTTCCAGAGGGGGATAAAAAGGGGTTGGGCTAGTTTGTGTGTACTTAAAAAAAAGAAATCTTCATATAGTGCAACAATGTAATTTGAGCATTAGCGATAAAAGGTTAAACATGAAGGAAAAGTAAAGGGAGAAACAAAAACAAAGATCGTAATAACACCTGGCATACATTTCAGAGAAAATAAAAAAAGAAAACATTCACGCACATTCACACAATATATTTATATTCATATATATATGTATGCATATAAAACACCAAAGAAAAAAAACTAAACTAAAACAGAGGAAGTTGATTACTGTCTGACTTTTCTGAGGCAGACAGTGATGAATGTTGTTTTGTGATGTATTTTTATTGTTTTTAGGCTGTTAGTTGTG
>NW_013953000.1:228732-231638 GCF_001266775.1 Austrofundulus limnaeus | reverse complement strand
CTGTCTGACTTTTCTGAGGCAGACAGTGATGAATGTTGTTTTGTGATGTATTTTTATTGTTTTTAGGCTGTTAGTTGTGTGTCGAGAGGCTGTGTTGGCTCAGGGCGCGAGGCCATCACAGCCGGGCCACGTTCACGAGCCGCCGCCCCGAAAAACACGACGGGGGGTGGGGAGGAGGGGAGGCGCTTCTAAACCCGATGMACTGTACCTGAGCTCGACCCCGGCGGGCGAGCCCCTCCCGTCCCGAAGCATCGGCCTCCGTCAGGGGGGGCCGGCTGCTTCTCCTGACCCTCGATCCTCCTCCTGCTCCGCTGCGAGCGTGCGCTCAGCAACCTGAACTGCGACCAAGCATCGCCGAAAGCCAAGAGGATGGAGAATCAGGAGACCGGGGGGTGGGGGGGTGTCGAACATGACTGAGGGGCTTTGTTTTTGAAGGGAGGGGAGGGTGTTAGGTGTTGTGGGATGAGGACTGACATCTGGAGAGGAGATGGACAATGGCTGGAGAGGAGGTCATGTCCTTATGAGTAGGAGGAGGAGTTCTGGCCCTCCTTGGAACGCGCCTCGGCCTCCAGGTCCTGATCATCCTTGGTCTTGATGTCCTGGTACTCGTGTGTGGAGACGGCGCTCTTCAGATAAGCCCAGTTGGCCGCTAGAATCATCAGGTAGTGGATCTGAGGGCGAGAAAACACGTGAAGCAAGACAGATGAACGCGTTTGTCTCTTGTCTGATTGTCAAATGTTTAGACTTCTATGAAAAGCTTTTCTTCAAAGTGCTGCCATGCAGTGGTGGATCTAGGGTTTTTATGAGTAAGGGGCCATCAAGGGGCCGCAATATTCATAGGGGGGCCAAGTCTTTGTTCAATTTCCTTTCACACAAATTCCCAGTGTTTACATTTTACACTTCAAACACTTGTAATGTAATGCAATTTTTTTTAAAAAAAGGTACTACTTTAAAATAAGCCCCCCATAGATGGCTTTTAAAGAGTTTATAGATAGGTTATTAATTAATCTGTAAACACTTTAAAATTAATAATAAGTGTTTATTATGAAATAATGAAGGACAAGAAAGAGACAAAATTGTCCAGTTTCATTTATTAATGATTTATGAAGTGTAAACATTACAAATTAATTAATAACCTATCTATAAACTCTTTATAAACCATCTTTAAGGGGAGCTTGATTGTATAGTGGTACCAAAAATCTGGCACAGTAAATTCTCCTCACCAGTTTTTCATACATTTTACATAGATAAAATATTTTCAAGCACACGTGAGAAAATCTGACCATCATTTGTCAGATGAAATACCTTTTTTGCAGGATTGTTCAAATTTTAAGAAGAGAAGAAGAATTCTGTCAGCTTGATTCATTCTGGACTTTAGTATTTGACTCATTAGCACAACTAGTGTTTGAACATGGAACTGCATCCACCATCACACCCAGGTAAAGGACAGAGGAGTGACAGGACAGGGGCACTTCAGGGGGGGGCAATCAGATTTCAGCTGGGGCCAATGCCCCTGTGGCCCCGCCCCTAGAACCYCCCCTGCAGCCATGTGAACTCTGATCAACATTATTTTGTAGCTGTGAGAGTCAGGAATCATCCCTGCAGACAAAACGTGAACTTACACTYAGTTCGTTTGAGTTTTCAGTGAAATTCCTGCTCTTCATTGGAGAAACTGTATGTGTCACTCTTACACTAGATATATCAATACAAATTTAACTTTTTTGATCATTTCAACTCAGGGACAAGACTGATATTTTGATTTTTAGGAGTTCACTAAAACAGATGAATTTTATTTCTTTTTTTACACGACTGAACCACCTCTTTACCGTCTGGAACACTTCAGCTCCCGTCTCATTAAGTCTCCCTCCAGACACATCAAGCCTGCTCTGATTGGACGAAATTAATGGAATAAGAGGTGGAAATCAGCAGCTTTGATATGATCATCGATTTGTACAATGTTTCTCAATATCACAAATTCTCTCATAATGTTTTGATCTTTTAACCATTTTGGTCATAACGCACACACACACGGTTTTCATGCATTCACTGGAAGTAAGGGGGGGTGATTGTCGAGTGTTTACATTCCTTCCAACGATAGCAATGGAGACAAGTGACTTTTGTGGTGTGTATAATTGTTCGAGGCAACTTAACCAAGTAAATTCCTCTAGGAAAGTCGAGCAAAGCTGCTACGTGAAGAAAGCTGTGGCTCAATGCGCTTCACCATCACAACTTCACTCTGACGTAAAAAAGTGTGTAATCATAACAAACACCTGATCAGTCTAAAGTTCAGCAAGTTTTGATGTGAGAGGTTCTATGGCACTGACACAAACGGTTGATTCTGACTCGAGTCAAATGTTTGATGAAAACAAGACGAGAACAGCTAACTTACCCTGCTGGGCGTTCACAAAAGGATTCGTGGCACACTTTTCAGGGATTTTATCCATTGGTTGTCCACAATTTTCCGAAACCATGTATCGACATTACAAGTCGCCATCATTACTTCGCTCTTTCTGATTACGTTCCCCCTCACTTCTGGTTTTGGCAGGAACGATAACTGTGGTGGTATTTCACCATCCAATCAAAACGCTCGTTTCATGCGTGCATTAATGTGCACAAGGAATATTCAATGGTCAGTGATTGCTATGGTGCAATATCATATACCCATCTGATTCGGATCAGTGTTTTAATTTTACCTTGATGTCAGTGAATCAAACATTTAACGGACACATAGATGTGAATCAATGTTTTGTTACAGCTCAAACTCCCTGAACATTTGAGAGCTCTGCAATCATTGGCTGACTTTAAAAAAGGCTTGAAGACTTTTCTTTTTAATCGAGCCTATTCTGCCTCTGCATGATCTTACCACTGGTTTTAATTACTTTTAACAGAGCTCGGAAGTTTATTAT
>NW_013953000.1:224732-227732 GCF_001266775.1 Austrofundulus limnaeus | reverse complement strand
TGTCAGGCCTGTCCGAGGCCTGCTTCGAGGCAGTAAATCTTGTTTCTTCACTCGAGGTGACCCCTACAAAAGTATTACAGAAAATACAGAAAACATCCAAAACTCTTTTTTCTTAAATCACTCTCATTCTATGAAAAGCAGGAAGGCTGTAATTGCTTTTCTATTTGTTTATCTGTGTTAACAAAATATATCAGGAATCAGTGGACAGGTTTTTTACATGAAAAATTCATAAAAATTATTCCTAAAAATGATTTCCTCTCTAACGCAATGTCCAAATTCATGGGCTGCATCCTGTGAAGGCCGATTGCATCACAACGATGCACCAAAGGCTGTCTGAATTCAAAGGCTCATCCTTTTGCAATGGTGACTGAAGCGAGAGAAAGAAGCCTAATTTTAAATGAAAATCTGTCCGTACAAAAACTAAAGGCCCCCACATATTCGGGTGTACTTTGCTCTGCGGAAGTCCGCGTCGACACGAAGCGGCTGTTCGCCGGGCTGTTCTGTACAAAGATAAATGTTTTACGTCCGTGTCCGTGGTGTCACACGATAAACGGCCTGGCGAGTTCATGCCGAACTGTTTCGGATGCGACACCAAGCAGATAAAGTTGAGAATCGGTGTCATCTGTAGACAAAATCGAGTCAAAATTTGAAGAGCGTCTCATGGAGGAAGATTAGAAAACATGGAAAAGTTTTATGATACGTCAAGACTTTCAGTGAGCAACAAATCTGTGGGAGAAAATAGCTCAGATCCAGGGAAAGGTTCTTTTATTTAGGTGCTTTAACAGCTAAAATGCAAACTATCTCTTCCTCCTTGCCCTTGACATTGWGACTGAAATTGCGAGAAATTAAAGAATTTGTCAGGCGGTCAGCACGCATGATGTCTCAAACGTCCGCAGACAATATGCACAGAATCTGCATGGCTTACGGATTGCACACAGTACACCTGAGTAGCGGGAGCCTTAAAAGTTTAAAGCAGTTGTGCTGTTGGGCTTTTGTCATTTGTATAGACATCCATCCATTATCTTTTACCCATTTCTTCTTTCAGGGTCACAGCAGTCGCTGGTGTCCTTACTGTGCGAGGGGCGGGGTACACCTTAGACATGTCAAAAGTCCATCACAGGGACACATTGAGACAAACAACCATTCACTCTCACACTGGGACAATTTAGAGTTACCAGTTAGCCAAACAGTCATGTTTTTGGTCTGTGGGAAGAAACTGGAGTAAACCTATACATGCACAGAGAAAATATGCAAACTCTACCTCTAAGCTAATTTTGTAATTTATAATATTAACATTTTGCTAATTTTAATCTGTTTTCGGTCTTCACTGCTTCTGTTTAGCATTAATAGGACATACTGTACGCCAGGGTAAGGGAGGGAATAAAGTCTAGACCATTCAAACTTACAGACAGACACTTCCTGTCTTTACGGTCGGCAGGCTTTACGTTGACCAGATGAGCCGGGTCCTTCAAAGGACACAATCCCTGAATGTGGACACAGCCTGATTCAAGATGGCTGCTACAGGCAATTAAGCTTAACAAACAAAAATGACTATACCTTTGTTATTTTTGCAGACATTGAGGTAGGATTTGGTGAGGTAATAGCCAAGAGTCATTTCCAACACACTCAGAATGCTAACAGCCTGTGTAAACAGTTTCTTTAAAATGTTGGCATGCAGTGTGATGTGCATTTCTGTAAGGAATATGGTTTTGAACCCAAGATACAGACACCAAAATTTCAGAAACTTGACGATAGAAAAAAAAAAAAACTGATTTATTCACAAAAATTAAAGCACTGCTGTCATAGTAGCACATGGTACTTACAGTAACACAACTTTGAAGAAAAGCACAAGGAGACAAAACTGGCTGGCTGTGGGAAGGACACTGAGCCAGCAGGGAGCTGACAGAGAGACACAGAATGTAAAGTACACTAATGAGGAACGATAACACACCTGTGGAGGGACAACAAGGATCAGGTGAGTGTGAATAGAGGAACACCTCACACAGTGGAAATATAGAAACACTGGAAGTGATCAAAGAAAGATAGCGCACAAACAGTGAAAACACTACAAAAGTCGTAGACGAGCACAGACGGTGACGAGAAAYGCTAAATCTTTCATTTTTGTTAGGGGTGTAAATCAGCAGGTTTACCACAAAATAACATTTTATCAACTTGTTTAGATGATGATACAATGTTTCTCAATATCACAAAGTTTGTCATGATATGATTTAGATTCAGTTAAATTTAACCTGTTAACCTGCATCATTCCACACTGAAATATTAATTAAATGATTATTGATTCAATTACTTCAAAGCAAAAGGAAAACAATGATCCATATCATCATATGCCAAATGTGGATTGACATTCAATTCAATTCAAATTCAAAAATACTTTATTGATCCCAGAGGGAAATTAGGTAATATCATATATCATATCATATGCCTATCTAACACTTTCATTCATGCATCATATCATTCACAGACTTGTGTATTAAATTATGACTGGTTTTAACCAAAGTCTAACATAATGATAATAATNACACACACACACACACACACACACACACACACACACACACACACACACACACACACACACACACACACACACACTCTGCAGGCTGCAGGGCAGGATTTCAGCTGATAGTATGACATACGTGAGAGGCAGGGTTGCCACAGCAACAGATAAGCACACCATGGCAACATGCATATTTTGAGCGAATCCATTATTAGAGGAGCTTACCAAAGCGATGACGGTGGCTCCGGCGCCGGCCAGTGCCACGATGTAGAGGTGGTAGGACAAGTAGAACTGTCAACGACACAAGAAATCACCGAAAGAGAAACTGAGAGGAAACAAAAGGTCTATCTTTCCTAGAAAGAATTTATTTCACCCGCCACCTTTAATGTCAGCTTTAATCTACCATCGTTTTATGTTAAAGAACAATGGGCCTCATGCAAGAACATGTTTGTATTTTTCTCCTAAATTTCTCTTACTTTTGT
>NW_013953000.1:217992-223815 GCF_001266775.1 Austrofundulus limnaeus | reverse complement strand
ACATTGGTGAATGCCACAAATTCTCCTAAATCACTCGTACGCACAACTTAAGAACAAATCTGTGCGTACGAACGGTTCTTGCATGAGGCCCATTGGACGTACAGCTGACTGGGTCAAACCTTGAAAATAAGCTGATGTGACTCTCAGAAAATACCACACCAAACGTGAACCCAATACTGGTAATATTGACTTCAGTTATAGACATTTTTTAGTATTTTTTTCTTTAAAAAGTGAGTTAGTTGTGGTGTTTATCTTGAATCGAGTCAACTTCAAATATTAATAAAGTAGTTGTATCCACATAAAGACTTTTTGTGAGTTTCCCATTTAGATAATTAAAACAAAAGTAAAACACATTTATATAAATATTTACAGTCCTCTTACCTCGCTGGTGTTACAAATATCTCCCAGTGTGGTCCCACAGGCTTTTCCAGGCGTGGCGTTCAAGGATACAAGACCTGCAGCATCAAAGAGAGGAAATGTCACCGACATGAGACAAGAAGCTRTTTTTCTTTCTTTCTTTTTCCACCCCAGAAACCGTAGGAGTGAAGGCTTTATGAATCAGGCTCAGATAGAGATTAAAGGAAACGGGGCGGCTGCTGCTGGAAAAATATGGGTCACCGTTCTGAATCCCTCCGTTCTGTGGAAAGATTTTTACTGATTTAAAAGAATGGGTGGAAAAAAAACAGCACGCAATGCCTACTAGAAGCCAGATTAGACACTTTAAAGAAAAGCATAAATTGAATAAAAGCCCTGATCAGTCATTAGGCGTCTGAGCTGCTGACAGTAATTTGATTGGTGCCAGTAATTGGGGTTAATATTTCATACGGCGTAATACCACAGCACCGAGGCCAATGAAGCATATGTGATCCTCATCCTACTTTGTAAGCAGGCCAGCTGCCCTGCAAATGTGGGTCACATGCTGTACATTAAGCCACATAACAGTCAGCCACAGATGCAATCACACAACAGCAGGTTTTTATACAGATCCAATCAAGTTCCCAGTACACAAAATGAACGTTTTGACCTCTTTGGAAATAAAAACCTACATTTAAAGCCTTTCAAGATTACTGTCTTTCTTTATCTCACAATAGCCGTCAAAATCAATTCTTTTTTAATGTTCCAGTGTTGAATTTAAATGTTTTTTTAACACATAGTCTTTGTTTTAAGCTAAGTTTGGAGAAATTTGGAGAATATCTTGACAGTTGATTAAACTTGTGCCAAATTTGGCTCACTGCTTTCACCTCTTGAATTAATTTACTTGTGTTGCTTCAYCCTCACAGTCTAGTCGATTCTTCCACCTGGCGTCTCTGATTCCTTTGTTCTTCCTCTGAGTCTGTTTACATCCATAGATTATTTTACAGACTCAAAATTCGCTGCCCCCTGTGACTGAAAGGTACTTGTTGATGGTCGAATGTAAACAAACAATTTTGCTGATTTTAATCATGTATTACATGTTGTTCCAGACTTATGGTAGCAAATGATGTGTGCTTAGTGCTTTTTTTTATTTTTAGACAAATGGTTTCCATCTATAAAAAAACACATTTAGTTTTTTGTTTTTATTTTTGCATGTTTTTGCTGATTTAAAAGACATTAACGAACTAATTTAACTTTCAGTAAATATTTCCAACAGTGGCATTAGGATGGAGAGACTTATTTTAATGATTTATATCTAAACTTTCATAACAAGAAATGCTTTTTTTGCAAAAAGCCTCCCTAAAAACTTTTTAAAATACATTTTTACGATCAAAGTCTGGATTTTCGAGGCTGAAACTACACACATAAAAACCTGAACAGCAGTACTACTCATCTGTTTTATTACAAATCTGTGTTTTTATAACCCAGTTTCCTTCAGTGTTCTGCTCCAGTACACCTGATCCAATGTAAGCGTAATGAACAAGTGTCACTTTTTATTAGATCAGCTYTGGGACCACAGCTGGAGCATGAAGAAAAAGTAGATTTTGATAAGTTAATGAGATGAAAAGGGGTTTGCCTAAAACAATCTTTTTTTTTGAGAATTTACCAGCAATGAGATAAAAAAATGCTCTTCATCAAAAGGCATCACTGCTCAGAATAACCTTTTTATGTGTTGGCATTAATGAGTTCTGTTTGCGACCAGTCCAGTAAAATAAAAGCCCAGCCACTAACCGTACTGCCTCACATCCACACAGATGGAGGCAGGAGACGTGATGTTGGCGTCCGGAGACCTCATGGCAGCGCAGGTGTTCCACATGTTGAAGAAGAGGAAGACCGGGATGGCCGTGAAGCAGAAGATGGCGATGAAGACCAGAGCGAAGATGTAGGTCAGGAACATGAACTGTGGAGAGAAAAGAGGTGAGATTTAGATTTTAGTTTTAGTTTGGATCGTTGCACTAAAGAATTAGGTTAAAGTGCCTGTGACATGRATATTCTTCAAATYCAAAAAGTCAAAGAAAACACCTTTATATTWAAYAAAGTTGGAATAATGCACACGATTTAACCCATTTTGTCCCATAACTGGCATCTTTTCWTTTGAACTTGGCTCAGCCAAAGTGAAACAGGAAGTGACATCAAAGGGGAACTCTTTAGCAAAGAAAACTCTCTGGTCTTTGTTTATTGTAACAATATTATCTCTTCTTCTCTCTGATAGTGACTCAAAAATAATCTTAAGAAACATCAGATTGTTCTCTACAGTCTGTGTTAGCTATTGTAGCAATGCTCTGTTCATATGCAAACATTTCCCTTTGACATCACTTCCTGTTACCTCACAGACAAATATCTCAACAACTTTTCATCTCAGCGACATGAAATTTCTTTTGCAACATTTTATCAATGTCCTCTTTCTAAAAATGTATTCATATGTTTTACAAAAACTTGACGTCACAGGCACTTTAATGATACTTATTGGAAGACCTCACCGCCCACCTACACATGAATCAGACTTTGTGTTTATGCTCAGGTAACAGGACAGCAGAGCCAAACCTCATCAGACCAGAAAGGTCAAACWGGGCTGAAGTAACCCTGAAGGCTCGAGTGAGATTCAAGTGGGAGTGTTTGTGTGGCTCTGTCTTGTGTGAATAAAAGTGACCCTTGTGCAGGCTTGAAAGGTCTAATGTTTTAAGTGTGATCCTGGTAAAAACAGTTTGGTTCAGTGGCTTCTTTTGTGCGGTGTAAGTGGGTCAGCGGGTGTGACGGTTGTGTTGGCGTACGAAGGCGGTGATGCAGCGTCCGCAGACGGTCGTCTTGAAGTCGCTCTGCAGCTCCTTCTTGATYGCGCTGGTTGTGTAAAAGCCCTCGCCCAGCAGCAGGATGGCGTAGACGAAGAAGAAGGAGGCGATGCCGTAGATGATGTACTGAAAGATCTGGATCCTGCACACAAAAAATATCAAGAGAGTTACGTCCAGGTGTAAAAGTTACTTTTGTCCAGAGAATCTTACTTTTCTAAGAAAAAAGACTTTTGGCTTTGCTAAACTTTACCGAAGAAGCTAAAAAATAAAAAAAGTTAAAAAGAAGCAAAGCAAATCTAAAATGAGCAAAACTGGACCTAAAATCTAAAATTAGCACAACTGTAGCAAAAAGCTAAAATCAGTAAAATCATAGCTAAAATTTGAAATTTATAAAATAGTAACTATCATCAAAAAAAAGCAATAGCATACCAGTAGCTAAAAATGTAAATTAGCAGCACAGAAATCACAAGCTAAAATGGGTTAAATCACAGCTAAAACTAATAGTAGCTAAAGCCTAAAATTAACATATTGTTAAAAGCTTAAATAAACACAATAGTAGCTAAAACTAAGATAGTTGAACTACAGTTAAAATTTACAAAACAGTAGCTGAAAGTTAAAATTGGCTTAACTGTTGCTACAAACTAAAAGTAGCACAACAAAGTGATGACAAAATGTCAATTAGTACACCAGCAATCAACAGCTATCATGGGTAAAATCACAAGTGATATAAGCAAAATAGTAGAAAAAGCCTAAAATAAATTGTAGCTAAAAGCTAAAATTAGCATAATAGTAGTCAAAGCTACAATAATTTGAAATGGAGGTATAATATATGTTAATATTCATTAAACAGCTGCTTAAAGATCAAAGTAGCAAAAACCATTGCTACAAACTAAAAGTAGCATAACAGTAGATTCAAGCTGAACTATTGCTAAAATTTGTAAGTAGTTTAGTAAGTAGCTAAAAGCTAAATATAGCTAAACCATAACTAAAAGCAAAAATTGCTAAAGCTAAAAATGGGCCAGCTCAAATTAAACAGTAACTAAAACTAAATTATGAAGACAAAAATAGAGCAAATATGCTAAAGCCGATTACAAAGACATAATTTTGAAGGTGTTATGACATCCTTTTTCCAACTCTTCTATCAGAATAAATTTCATGCAAACTGTTATTTAAAGAGTGTCACAGTCAAAAACCTGTACTGTGAAAGAAATAGTGGGTGAATAACCTTTATTACGAGATTTTGTCTTTGCAGGGATTCACTTCAGGTAGTCACTGCGTGGCTGGTGGCTCACGATGCTTAACTTTAACAAGTTTGTAAGTAACTTTTTAGTAAATTACTGTTTAACTTTAATTTGAAATGACTGGTGTCTTATGTCCACAAATACTGTTTAATGGGAGAAATAATTTGAGGCAGTTGATGGTAGTGAAAACCTGAGCAGCAGCTTATGGGGCTTTGTGTTAGACGGCTTTAAACTACAGCTTGTGATGATTAATAATGTCTTATGTTACAGAAATATGAGCAGTTCTTTATGATCCAGGTCAGGACACAGTTTCTGCTCCTCTTTGGTTTGTTTACTGAACTTGAGGATTTCCCCTTTTTTTGTGGATTGCATTGATTATTTTACAAGTGCTCACTTTTCTGATGAAGTTACAGTTTACATGAAGCTCAGTCCTTTTTATATGTTGATATTTCTTTATCACTTTGTATGTTTACAGTAATATCTACACTTCTTTAAACAAAATATTAAAACATACCAGCAATTTATCCTAGTTAATTAAACTTGAAACAAAAAATGTGACATTGACAAAGTGTTAATTCATTCAGCATCATTATTTGTCTAGAAGTGTAAATAAATAATAATAAATAATAAATGTAGCAGAACTAAAATTTTGTCTTCTGATTTGAAATTTCTTTGCACACAGCTGAAGTCGTTTAGAGTAGGYGTGCAACGATACAGAAAATTCACGATTCAGTTCGGTTCGATACTTTAGTCTCAGGGTTTGATTTTTTTTTGATACAAAAAAGAGAAATTTCCATGCCCCTTTTAACTTGTAATTTATTGAAATTAATTCTGAACATTTGTTTAACTTCAAAAGTACAGTTTTTAAATTAAATGTTGCTGAAACAGCAAGTTTCTCAGTGGATCTGTGCTCAAAAATGCAGCCTAGGTGGAGTAGTTGAGCACAGATCCACTGATCCTTTAACACAGAGCATCTTCAGAGGACAAGTTGATAAAGTAAATTTTAAAAATCTGTATTGTTCGATACAAGTGTGTATTGAACCTAAAGCACTGTATTGAACAGTTCAATATGTATTGTTGCACCCCTAGTTTAGAGGTATCAGTTGTTTTTAAATGATAGCAAAGAGCTATTGTTGCTGCTTCTGTTTGACAGAGTTGATACCTGGTGGGGTATTACTGAAAGCTCAGGTCACACTGTACTTTTAGCAGAAAGCCTTGCACAACAAGAGCTAAACAACGCTTCTTCAAATCTTTGCACAAAGTGGAGCAACAGTTATGGGCTGCCGTTTGTAAAGTTACACAGTCAAAAATTACCACCAATATTTTTGTTTTATTTAACCTTTTATAAGAAAAAAAGAACAGATTTATTTTTCAGTCAG
>NW_013953000.1:215413-216992 GCF_001266775.1 Austrofundulus limnaeus | reverse complement strand
GTTAAATATTTAGTTTATAAACTATGACATTTATAAATATATGAATCATATGGTGAAAAACTGACTTTGAAAAATAAATCTGTTATTTTTTCTTCTAAAAGGCTAAATAAAACAAAATTATTGGTGGTAATTTTTGACTGTGTAACTTTACAAACGGCAGCCCAGAAGCAGTGAAGAGGCTGCAGAGCACAAGTCTGAGGACTTACACGGTTGCGAGGGTGGCGTGGTCACTGGTGACCCTGGAGAAGTGGTTCTCCAGCATGGTCAGGGTCCCGGTCAGCGCCACGTGCCCACACCCGCAGAACAGGGCCACGCCCGAGAAGCAGAGGATGGTGGCCACCAGCGAGGCGTAGGGCACCCCGCCCAGACACTTGAGGCAGCACTCGGAGCATCCTGCAGAGGGGGACAAACAGACGCTTTAATTGCACTTTTTTTAACGCTCCGAACTCTTTCAGGCAGATCTGAACAAAGAATGTAGGTCAGATCTGAAGGAGCTGAAACGACTGAAAAGCCTCAACAACGAGCATGTTTCGTACGAGGAGGAACAATTTGATTCCGCTGACGACACTTGGTGTAAAACTCAGTGGCTTCTCATCCTCTGCTGCAGCTTTATTTATTCTTTTTACTGAAGCAGAGCGCTGTGAGGACGTTTCAACACTGCAGGATGAATCAAACGCCTGCTTCACAAGCACATCTCTCTCTGTCAGGCATGTCGAGCAGCTAATCATAGCATCGTTCACAGAGAGAGCGCCGCAGCTCAGCTGGGAGAGCAGCATTTTACACACATCTACACACTCTTATCCTAACCTTTGGTCCAACGTCACTCTTTAAGATCAAAATATTTAAATAACATAAGTTTGAATTTAAATAAAAAAACAATAATTTGAGCAGAAGAGTCTGGAATAAATCAGCCAAAATGTTAATGAATAATGAACCCCGCCCCCCTCCCAGTTGTAACTGTGCCTACAGAGTGATGGTGATGATGATGAATTAATAAAGCTGTTTTCCATTAACTGTGCATGAAGCTTCCTGCATAAGTGATCAGCCTGGGACACACAGGTGGCTGCAGATGCACCTAGCTTCAGAGCAAACAGGACGAAACAGAAGACATGGAGCACAAGAGCTGTATCTTATATAACTATCGTTAAAAATAACTCCTCCGGCAAAAAGGCAGGAAGTTACTCTGAGAGGAAAAAAAAAGACAAAATGAACTGTCTTGTGTGTACCACTTTGCTGTTTCCATGACAACCTGCTCCAGTTGGCAACCCTGAAGCATCATTATTTCATGTTCATGAGTTGGTTGAGTCGTTCCACTCGTGAAGCCTTGATCACATGACCGGCCGRGGTATATCTGTGCACCTGCAGCTCCCGGAACGCACAACCATCCGTTCTGACAGCCTGAAGAGACGCCTCGGTGAACGACACACTGTGATCTATACTGGAGAGGACCAGAGTCGCTCAAACATCCGCTCCAAAACATTCACTGCAAAAACTGTCCATCTTACCGTTTTAAAATCTTATATTCAGACAAAAAGTCTTTTGATCTTGTTTTGAGACTGATTTACTAAACAAGAACTGA
>NW_013953000.1:210449-214413 GCF_001266775.1 Austrofundulus limnaeus | reverse complement strand
TATATATATATATGAATCTAACCTGGGGTGTAGTCAGGTTATTTGTGCTTCTTTATGTCTGAATGGGTGGGTGGGGGGTGGCAACCGATGGACACGAGCACCTCTTTGCGTCAAAGCGCGCCTCTTTCTGTTTCTCAGCCTCCATCCCAGCCGCTGGAGCCGATCTGCGGTTCGCACAAAACCCCCCAAAACGTTCGCCTCCATCCCCATCATCAATCAGGCTCCTGACACACTGAGCCTCTCACCGATAGGGATCTGCGGCGGGAGGGTCCACCTGACGGGGAGAACAATGCCTCCGCGCGCGCACAGCCGCTCATTACGAGCCACAAATAAGCTCATGATGGTGCAACAAGGCGAAAGGCAAATTGGCATTAAGGCACGCTCCGTAAAACCCCCAGACCCGAGCACCTTTTTTTCCCCATCCATCAACCCGCCCAGGCGCTTATTCTCCTCATTAACGCAGCCAGCGTCAAAAGAAGCAGCGGGGAGATTATTAGATTTACCAGCCACAGAGAATGAACTCTCACTGCTGATTAAAACAAACTCAAATGAGCGGCAGAACAAATCATAATAATAAAAAAGGGTCTCTATTGTGTCAGAAGCAAGTAGGTTAAACCGCTCAGGCTGGCGCAAATGTCTGCCATGGAAACAAAACATGCAGAAAAAAAAAACGTGCAAATGTCTGCGGGTGTTTGAGCGTACCTTTGCTCTCCTGTCCCTCATCCTGGGTTTCCTCTGCGTTGGACTCCATGGCCGGCTTTGTCCCATCCATGATTTTAGTGGAATATAGCCTCCTGGTGCTTGGTCTTGTCCCTTAGAGCGTGCGGACGGTGGAGCCTGTCCTGGTGACTTGATGCTGCCTCTCTCTCTCTCTCTCTCTCATACACACTCCCCTCCCTCCCTCAGCTCTGTCTCCCCTCCCTGTTGGAGCTTAGCACCGTCTCTGTATATTAACAATCCCAATGCAAAAGGCGATGACAGACAGGATTTATTTCAGCGCATGCAGATTATTACCCCCCATGATGATTGCAGATAATACTTCTATTGCCCCTCTAAAGGCAGTGATGAAAATTACGATTCATATCTTTTCCGCTCACCTCTTTTCATCAGACGCTTGCATTTTTTGCAACTGATTTTTCAACAATGGCAAGCTTCAATGAAGACAATATCCAAGGACAAAATGTCCAGGGTATGTAAATATGCAAACTCACGGGTAACCGAGCATGCATGAATACACTCTCATACAACCACACACACACACAGGCTCACCGCCCCCTCTCCAGCTGGTGAGCTCACTGAGAAACTGAGAGTCGGAAAAGGAAGGAAGGAAGGAAAATGAGGCAATCCATTGTGCAGTAAGAGTGCAAAAAAACTGAGCGTTGTTTGGTCGCACCTAACTGCTCTCTGAAATTTATTTAAAGGGTCCAACATTTCTTAAAATAATACATATGATTCAAACTGATCATCTTGTGCTGAGAAGAGACAGAGTTGTTGTTGTGGTCAAACCTTGTCATTGTGCACAAGATCTCGCTAGATGTCAAAGAGCTCAGACTATATGTTGAGGATGAATCTCAGCTGCTGCCACACCAAAGTGCATCCCAGTAGCTTTCAATACATCTATTACTTCTTTTTTTTTTTMTGTGTTTCCGATGATCAATTAGCAACCGTCTCAAATGGGGGTAACACCAGTAGTTAATCAGCTGGAGATGTACATCCACTTTCTGAGAGTTTCATTAAAATAAATCCACAAGTTCATTAAAACATGTCCTGATGCATCTCAGTAATCCAGGCAGAAAAAATCAAAAAGAAAAAATAAGTAGGTCCTCTGGATGGGTTCTTCTTTAGTGAAACATTTCGTCTCTCGTCCAGACTGAAGAAGTCTCTTGGAGGAGAGACGAAACGTTTCACTAAAGAAGAACCCGTCCAGAGGACCTACTTATTTTTGATTTTTGATTCATTAAAAAAAAGTAGGTCCCCTGGACAGGTTCTTCTTTAATGAAACGTTTCGTCTCTCCAAGAAACGTTTCATTAAAGAAACCTGCATTTTTCTGGATTACTGAGATCATCAGGCCACAAGTTCATGAAATATTTTGCTGACAGATAAATGAACAAATACACGTTCAAAAACATTGCTGCCTTCAGCAGCAGTGATAGCACTTATTAAAGCCTAATGTGAAGTAACAACAAGAAAACATGCACAGAATGATGCTTTTGACATCTTGTGATGTTTATGCTTCTAATTATATTTGTTAGATCCACTCATGTTTCATTTTCTCAGCCTCCCTTTGTGGAAACATCACTTGAGTTAATTTCAGCTTTGATTAGATTACTTTTAACCAATCAGAGCTCCTTAAGTGATGCACTTAAGAGAGGGTTTCCTTTGTTGGACCAATAAAATCCAATAAAAACCCCAACTAAAGTGAGTAAACGAATTCTTAAAGTGGGCAAAAAAGGGGGTGTGGCTTTTCATTCAGCAAAAACAACAATAGAGAGCTGGGGAAGGTGGGGGGAGCGGGGTTCATCACTCACCCCTTTTTTTTCTAATAATAAACACATCCTCTAACAAAGGCACGCCATCTGTCCAGAATCCTCTTAAACAAGGTTTTAATGCGAGGGCCCACGTGGTCCTGTTTCAGACAAAGCTCAGCCCACTGAGTCCACCCCCCCACCCACACACACACCACACCAAACAATGTGACGGCACCAGCCTGTGATGTTTTCACCTAGAACATCAGTCACACGAGGAGCTAACTTGATGTATATGATGACATTTAGTGGATTCATTTACCCCGAGGGCAGAAATGAACCCCTGCTCCCCCACCATATGCTGGTGAATCAAAGAGAATCCTCCATCAGGTTTCCTCTTTCACATACAACATCCAGAGCCACAAAGAAATCTGATCTGCTACGTAAATTAACAGCTTTCTGCACGAATCAGCAATCAATTTTGCTTTTAAATAAAAACATGAAAACTCTTTGGAAACCCAATACACAAGCAAGCATTTTATTTTTGCTTAATGCTTGCTGGCAGGAGGTAAATGTGAAAGTGAAGAGACTTTCAGATTTTGTAAACATATTTAGAGTGATAAACTGGCAGCATTACATCTTAGTGGATAGCACTGATGCCTCACAGKAAGAAGGTCCTGGGTTCGAGCCCTGCTTCAGGCCTGGGGTCTTTCTGTGCAGAGTTTGCTTGTTCTGTTTGTGCTTGCGTGGGTTTTTTTTTCTCCAGGTACTCCAATTTCCTCCCACAGACCAAAAACATAAATGTTAGGTTGCCTTCAGGCCCTTGCAAGGTCCTTTGAATAAAAGATTTGTGATCTCATTGGGATTTGCCTGGTTAAATAAAGATGAATAAATTGAAGGAAATTTGTGATCAATAACTGAAAATCTAAATAATCAAGCAGAAATCAGTTGGCTTTATTCCCATTCTGACTCCTCAGACCTCAGCATAAGACCCTCATCAGTAGCAAAASAACTCAGACTGTTCCAGGCTGAATCTAAGACCAAGACTCTGCAGAACTTCTACACGTCTATCATAGTGATTCAGCCCAATAACGTATGTCTCTTCCTGGTTACACACCTGGAGGTGTTAACCTGTTTGGCAGCACGACGGCTCAGTGGTTAGCCTCACGCCTCACAGCAAGAAGGTCCTGGGTTTGATKCCCGGTTCAAATRTGGGGTCTTTCTGTGCAGAGTTTGCATGTTCTTCTCTTGCTMGTGTGGGTTTTCTCTGGGTACTCCGGTTTCCCCCACAACACAAAAACATGTACAYTAGGTGGCCTTCAGGCCCAGGCCTCCCTTGAAATAGAGCTCAGTGATGACAATGGGATTTGTCTGGATAAATAATGGTAAATCACTTTTACGTCAGGTGTTAGCGTAACCAACTTTTGTTTATGCTACAGAAAGAACACAGCAATAACACACACACACACACACACACACACACACACACACACACACA
>NW_013953000.1:209530-209821 GCF_001266775.1 Austrofundulus limnaeus | reverse complement strand
AGGAGATTGTGCTTATAGACTCTGGTGCTGATGCTAACTTGATGGATGCTGCTTTTGCAACACAGTTAAACCTACAAATATTACCCCTTGAGGAACCCTTACAGGCCACAGCATTAGATGGACGACATTTGTGTTCTGTCTCTCACCACACCTCACCAGTTAAGATCACGTTTCCTGATCATCATTCTGAAATGATTAGTTTTCTCTTGTCAGACTTCCCTCAACACCCTGTAATCTTAGGTTACCCTTGGCTAGTACAGCATAATCCAAACATTGATTGGCCCACTGGCT
>NW_013953000.1:191871-204732 GCF_001266775.1 Austrofundulus limnaeus | reverse complement strand
TGTGTGTGTGTGTGTGTGTGTGTGTGTGTGTGTGTGTGTGTGTGTGTGTGTGTAAGATAACAAAGGCTGAGGAGTTCACTATTATATAACTCCTGTGGAGGCTGTGGAGGAAGAGGAGGAGAGGCAGCAAGGTTAGCACGTAGGAAAAGGAGGGCAGAAGAGGGCCAGTAAGCTTGCGTTGCAGTGCTCATTTGTCTTGCACACAGCACACAAAGACACACACACGCACACTGGCCTCCTTTCCCTGCTCTTCATCGCCGATTCAGCAGGCTGCATTTGCAAATACAGCCTCGTAATATTTGAACTTTTCAGTGTTTTGTGTTCCCACGCTGACAACCACGCAGAAAGATGTTCAAGTGAAATCAAGTGTTTTTTTTGCCCCCCCCCCCCCCCCCCCCTTCTTTTGTCAGAGCTGCATGCTGTACCACCTTTGGGCTGGAGTGCTGAGCAGGCAGACACACACACACACACAAACTTGTTTTTATATCCTTGTGGGGCCCGTCCATTGACTTCCATTCATTTTTTGGTAATTTTACATCCTAACCCTGACCACAAACCCTAAGGCTAACCTCACAGGTATCTTACCTGACCCTAAAACTAACCTAAACTCAGTTCACACTTTGGTCCTAAACCCAACCCCCACACCCAAAATCAGCCTCCGAAGTTGTGAGGAGCACCCGGTCCCCACGAGGCTGCATTTTCCTTAAAACTGGGCCCCACGATGTAGGAAAAACAAGGCCCCCCCCCCCACACACACACTATGAGCATCTAACTGTAACTCTCAAGCTCTACAGCTCCCTGCAGCCCCACCCGCCTGTCCTCTGATGGCCTCCCACTCGTGCCACATTAAACATTTAGCGAGGCACTCTGGATCTGTGTGACACTATCTTTTAGCGCCCTCGCTCTGTGGAAAACAGCATAGGTGCACGCTTGACAGCGGAAACCTGAGACAGCAGTCGCAGTGCTCCCAACCAACCATCTTCCTTATTTACGTGCAAGTGCATGCTCTCAATTACAAAGTAAAAAAAATCTGGAGCTCAGAGAAACCTCCTGCACGGAGAGAAAGACCAGCATTACTCAATAGATCCCTGACGTGTGTGTTTCTGTGCTCCATACGTTTTCTATGAACATATTTTTCAGGCACAGACTCACYTGCAGAAAACTGCTCCAGATCCAGTCTAAGCAGGGCCGGTCCTAGCCAGTTCAATCTATGGGCAAGATTTCAGGTTGTGCCCCCTTGTGCAGTTTTCTAAAACTCACTGCTAATTTACAGTCATTCAGTACCAARGTAGTTTTGACTCTATTATTTTTTATCTTTAGAAACCAAGTTGGCCAATTAAAAAAACTTAACAATATTAATTTGTAACAGAATACCAGAAGTCTACCTCACACCTGCCAACATCTGCAGGAACACCTGTTCATGTTAACCAGCAGCTGT
The DNA here is from genome assembly GCF_001266775.1 of Austrofundulus limnaeus. Classification (NCBI taxonomy): domain Eukaryota; kingdom Metazoa; phylum Chordata; class Actinopteri; order Cyprinodontiformes; family Rivulidae; genus Austrofundulus; species Austrofundulus limnaeus. The sequence goes on along the minus strand of NW_013953000.1, from coordinate 203,294 downwards.
GGACTGAAGCAGTTATAGGGGGGGTGAAAGATCCACTCAGAGCTCTGCATTTTCCAGCCATTTGAAGAGCATTTTAATAAATTCTTGGAATTAATAAAACGTAAAATCAGTATTTTATGAAGATAGAAACACTGAAAACCAGATTTTAACCTAAACTTTATCTGAAATCAGAACTGAAACCTTCATTATCCTTTTGTTTGTTTACACACTGAGCACCAGTAGTTCGTCTTCATTGCATCATGATACTTTTATCATGAAACATCCTCTGCACCATATAACACAGCTGAGAAACCCACAGAACAATAAGTTACCTTCATAAACCTGAGTAACTAGTGATTATTCTAAAGAATAAACCAACCCATAAAAAGTTATAAAATATATATTTTTGTCCCCCATTTGTGGTGCCCCAGGGCCCTTAGCATTTGCCTATACTGCCTATGCTACAGGCCGTGATCATAAGAGACAGAAATAAAGAGAATCAGAATAAAATGGCATTAAAAAGCCTCAATAAATAAATGAATTAGGGTCCTAAACACACTGGTGGTAATGCAGGAAAAAATCTGCATAAATGAAAAAAGCTCCACAATTTCCTGAAAGATCAAAAGGAAAATAATTGTATAGGTCRTCTGGACGGGTTCTTCTTTAATGAAACGTTTCGTCTCTCCTCCAAGAGACTTCTTCAGTCTGAGAGTTTCAGGCAAAATTCAGGCTTTTGAGTCCTGCCTCCAGGTGACTGATACTCACATCACATGGCTATCGTTCACATCTAATTAACACCTATTGTTAACAGGGGATGGAGTGATACTGCCAATGGCAGCACTGTAGGAGGGGGACAACTGAAAACGGAGGCCTCCACCTCTGTTTAATGATGGACGGTCTTTCTTCACAAAAATGGCTTCTTTTACTCCTCTCTCAAACCAACGTTCCTCTCTATCAAGAATGAGAACATCCTCATCTCTGAAAGAGTGACCGCTGGCCTGTAAATGAGTGAAAACTGCAGAGTTCTGGCCATTAGATGTAGCTCGTCTGTGTTGGGACATTCTTTTGAACAGTGGCTGCTTTGTTTCCCCGATGTATAACTGGTCGCAGTCCTCCTGGCACTTAACAGCATATACAACATTGCTCTGTTTGTGCCGGGGCACCGGATCTTTGGGGTGAACCAGCCTTTGCCGTAATGTGTTTTGGGGTTTGAAAGCCACTGGGACATCATGTTTAGAAAATAAACGTCTCAGTTTCTCCGAAACACCCGCAACATACGGAATAACCACTGATTTGGGTCTGGGTTTGGGGTCTTCATTTTCACCTGAAGGTTGCATGGAAGAGTTGCATGGAACTTCCTGAAAGATGTACAAATAATGAAACATCCAATGACAACAATAAAGATAGAAAATTACCCACATGAGACACAAAACCGAGTCAAATAAGATTTTTAAAACAATGTTGCCACAAAATGACTAAAAAGGAGCAAGAAGGACAAACAAAAGGACATGAACAAGAATAGACTGAAAACAGAAAGTCTGATATCGTCAAAATAAGTAATAGGTAAAGCAAACCGATCACAATGTTTTAAGAAATAAAAATAAATAGGCTACATGCACAATACAATCACAAAGATGAATGGCAAATACAGTGAAAGAACTAACACTGTACAAAAAGTACAAAAGAACATACATGTTAAACAATCTAAAACAAACATAAAAACACTTTAAATAATTGTAAATCAGCCCTGGGGCTTAGAATAAATAAATATTAATAACTAATATGAAAAGATGCTAGAAAATTAAGAAGAAAAATGAATGAGTGAAATGGGTCCCACAAAACCACAATTGATCATACATATAAATGAGTAAKCTAAATGGGATTAAACCAACTAAAAACCTCATCTGTATGTTTTGTTTTCAGTTTGTGTGCTCTGTGGAGAAAACGAGTGTGGTTGTCTGGACTCAGTGACCTGCTGTTTTACAACTCATCTGTAAGTTTGTCTCTGCTGCAGTGAGGTGTGACCCAGGGTTTGGGTGGATCCCAGCCGGTGCAGTAAAAAAAAAAAAAAAATCTGCTGGGTAGTTTCTTGCAATATTTGGGAGATATCAGAATAAACAAACAAAAAATGAAAGCAGGGGGGTGTTTATCGGCTTGTCGGTCTGCAGAGCCGTGTGCCTCTCAGCAAAACGTCCTCTCAGCTTGATCTAACGCCCTCTAACAGATGATTGATTGAGCTTAAATGTAGCAAACAATTCAGCTCCATCTCCTCACAATTTCATGACTTCACTGATTTCAAAGCATTGGTTTCTGTGAAATATGGCAAGTCCTTGTAACATATAATCAGACCAAGCTACTGACAAATTCCTTTTTGGATCCCATTCCTGTTCATGTAAATAACATTACTACTTATAAAAAAATGTATTTCAAGGCTTCCACAATTAATATGCTGTTAAGAAAAATGAAATTATGATATCTAAAAAAATATGTGTAAGCTTTTAGTGATCTGATAAGGCTAAATTCAGGCATCAACAGCCTTGATTATCAACGTGTTATGTAGCCTGAATATAATCTGCCCTGGGCCAAGCTGTAGGACCTCCTATTGAACTGACAAAACTAATACAAGGCAGCAGAATTATTACCAGGACTTATCAAGGTGAAAAAAAGTCTGTGATTAAGAATTACACTACAATTTTTGGGTATCATCTGAAGGTATACCCCACAACTTTTTTGTTTCAATAAACTGTTCATTAAAACTGACCCCAAAAAAAAAAACTGATGGGCATTTTTCATTATTTAAAGCATCAGAAAATGTTTTATGAGGCGATGTTTTAAAGTCATTAAAAAATTGTAAAGTATCCAGTTTGTTGTTTCACAGCTAATACAGCAACTATTAGTTGCTGTATGCTGTAACTAGTTGCATTTTTTAAATAACACTGTCGTGTTATAATGGAAATGATGTATTTGTTGTTTTTGTTCTGAACCCAGAGCAGAAAGACATCAACTCTTCACACTAAAGTGTTTGTTCATTTATCACGAGTCGTAAGATCGTCATCACCGTTATCGAACACTGCAGGCTTTCCTGATATCACGCAGCCCTAGTGTAGAGAGTAGATTGTTTTAAGCCAATTGGACTTGCTGTGGTCACTGTAAGATACAACGTTTGTCCCAGAACAAAAGTCAATGTATTCCACTGAGCTGGATTTTTACTGGTTAAAATCTTTAGTCCGTTCTAACACAGCTCTGTGAAGTCACTAATCCTTGTGTTATTTTTCTACCATATGATGTTTGTTTCATAATCAAGCTAATCAATAAACAACTACAGCTCAAATGTCTCTGATGACAAAATAAGAATACAATTCAAGCATCTGTAGTCATGGCCATTTTTACCTGCATGACGTCATGTTTGCTGCTCAGTTGCACAACCCCCTGTGAAATGTGTCTACACGAATCTGTACACACATTTTAAAATCAGGCGTATACACTCACAGTGAAGGCCACATRGCCCAAGACAGATATAAATGTCAGGTATGAACAAGGCGTCGACAATATCTGAAATGGGTTTTTATTTTTTATTTTATTTTACCTAATTTCCCTCTCGGATCAATAAAGTGTTTTTGAATTGAATTTAACTGAATTTAGGGCATCAAAAATTAAACTAAAATTCTTGATAGCATTAATGTATGAATATTTGTTGCTGAAAAGCCTTCATACATCAATGTAAATTTAGATATGTAAAAGCCTAATTTTTGGTTAGGATGGCTGGCGGTAAACTGTGAAATCCCGTGTATTATGTGACAATGCAGTTGCCCTAAGTCAAATCTCGCGAGATTTTATCTCCTCCACTTTACAATAATTCATTTATAGATATTTGAAGCTGAAAATGCTTCATACGTAAATGCAAATTTAGAAATCTAAAAACTCGGTTTTGTTTAGGATGAATGATTATTTTGTTAGCTGTGAAACTCCGTTTARTATGTGACAATACAGTTGCCATACCTTTCAAATCTCGCGAGATTTTATCCCCTCCCCTTTACAACACACATACACACACACACCATCATCATCATCATCATCACCGCCCCTCCCTTTCCGCCTTCGCTCGCCTCTCTCTTTTTTTTTCAGTCCCGCTCGCCCGTCAGAAAGGTACTCCAGTGTTGGAGGCTAGGCTACCCTCCTCTCGGACCGCCGTACGAGAGCCAGCCGCCGTCGTACCCCAAGGCTCGGGCTCCCACCCTCCTCTCTCACGGCTCCAACCATGGCAACCACCGCTACTTCCACACGGTTCACCGACGAGTACCAGCTGTACGAGGAGCTCGGGAAGTAAGCAGCAGCAGAGTGCTTCGTGTTTGTCCTGTTCTGTCCCCCCCACCCCCGCAACCTCGCCTCACATTATTTCTGCTTAGCCGGCTAACAGGTGATATTTAGCTCGAATCGCTCACCGACTGACAGCTTTAGCGCTAAATGTCAGGATAAAGGCCAGTTTGAGGCGTTATCGTCGCGGTGCGATTGGGCTAAATTACCGCTGATTTTGACGATTAACCAGCAGCAGCYGCTACCACCACGCTGCTGATATTGATAAACTAGCCGAGTTAGCCGCGTCGTTGCGCCTTTTTGGTCGCAAGCGGCGATGAGTAAATCGCGCAGGCGCTCCTTCCGTGTTCGCCAGCCCGGTGTTTGCTGCTCCGCCGGAGCTGTCGGCGGGCCCCCTCTCTCTGAGACGCCTCTGACATTTCGCCGGCCCGCGGCTCTGACAGCTCCGCTGCTTGACTCGGTTCTACCTGCGGCTTTTCTGGTCGCCAGCTAAGCTAGGCCAGACTCTTTAGCGGTTGCAGATTTGTGTAACTGTTTTTTTTTCCTCTAGGAAAAAAACTGCGCACCCCTCGAATCATTTAATCAGGAAGTGATTCGGTTTTTTGGCTCCATTGGGTGGGTTTTTTTGCTCTGTAGTGCCGGGGCCGAGCCCACCGTCATACATGTCATCATGTTATCAGTCAATCCTTTTCTCCTCGTGCGTCTATCACAGATCTGATCACCTGGCAGGTATTAGGTCATATCACTGTGCTAGAGGCAGGGGTGTGTTTTTTTCTCTGTATCGGGATGACTGCAACACCAAATTATGTGACTCGCATTTTTAACAAACTCAGTTTTATCACCACTGAGTAAATGATTTACAATGCTTTTTGTCTCAACCTTTTAAAGTTAGTACTGTTTGTTGAACTATAGCCCTATATCATTTAAATATTAGAAAATTGCTGAAGAAAGTTGTCCAGATTTCCAACTTTAAAAAATGCCTGTATGAGTTGTATGTGGAGAACCAAGGCCAAAAGAAATACTAAAGCTCCCACCATTAGTTCATTTCTCCATGGGAACCACACATCAGTYTTTCTCGCTCCCTGACTGCCAAGTTAATGAGAGGCAAACTGAAAATAATGCTCAGTCATTGTTGCAAAAACTACAAGTCAGATCTAAAATATTCTTGAACCTAAAACAACCGATTATTCTGATAGATGCACATTATTTTTTTATGTCTAACAGTGTAAGCAATATAAAAAGACACTTTTGAATACATTTTGAGCTAAATATAACACAGTCGAAGCTTGGTTGCGCACTCTTTATTCTGAGGTGATGTAAGAAAAAATGAGTCCTGTAGCAGTGAGACACACACACAGAAAAAAGAATCAAAATTCTCCATGTTTTTATGTATAACTTGAATGTTTTTATTTCAAAGCTACAGAAAAATAAAGGACAAAATAAATGTTTTGTGTCTTAARAGCTGTGTTAACATAAGCACATACATTTTAATTGCAGTAGCTGATTTATTTATTTTTTATTTAATCAGGTCACAAAACTTGCTTGCCTGCAGACTTCTTTGTACGAATGGCGAGCAAAGCAGACAACCACCTTGTCTGTTAATGTAGTATCTTCTGCTCTTGGCCATAAAAGCTGCCCCTAATCATCAGCGGCAGCAGGGCAGCATTGGTCCTACAAAGATATACTGCCCTTAATTTCCAGCTGCCGTTTCCACTTTATCCTTTATAATTGACAGAAATCAATGGCACTGTTTGCAACGCCGGTGCACATCTACACACCTGCACATTCTCCAAAGTGAATCAGGCCCTCCGCTACCCCTGATTCTCCTCGTGACTTTCTCTGCTTTTGTTTCTGCACCTGTCTGTTAATGCATTTTTTTGTTTTGTTTTCTCTGTCATAGGTTATTAACGTCCAAGCGCAGACTTGTACTTGTGTCACCTGTCACCTCTCATTTGCTGTTAAATAATTGAAACTTAAGAGCGGAGTTGCTTGAGGAGCACAGCGCAGCAGATATTAGCGTCAGTGCTTCATGTATCATCAGGAGGAAAAAAAACCTGCCTATTTCTGTCAGGAAAACTGGAAGATTGAGAACTTTAATTTCTGCAGAAGCCTTTTTATTCCTCATTTATTCAAATTAAGTGTATTGGATTAGAGAAAKCTCTAAACTATGCAGGATAGTGGCCCTCAACCAGGATTGTTCACCCCTGGCTTTGACTAGCTTCGTCTAGAGGTCGACTGACACGAGTTTTGCTGTTGCTGAGGACATTTTCAGAAATAAGTGCAGATAATGACATGATATAAAACATGGAAATATGTTTTTATTGGTCACTATTTGGGGTGGGTAATATTGGCCAAAAAAAACCACAATTAATTGTGGTATTTGGCCAATAATGATTAATAAGACTATTAATCCCCTGGAGTCACTGGATGCCTAAATGCCCTAATCACATGACCAATTTAAATCACTCTAGTGGGAAAGATTTGCTRTCCAAAATACCTTTTTCCAAATGATGTCAAAAGTACAGACTTCAGACTATACATCAATTTTTAAATTGTGTTGATAGACCAAGTAAAACCAGAGTTATGATAAATAAATGACGGAACCCTTTTTTTAAACGTTCATCATATTTGAAGCGGAGAAGAGCAACGAGCTGAATGACCGGGGAACTCTCCAGTCAGGCTGCCTGGCGGCATTAATAATATCAATTGTCAAGTGCCAAAAAAATAAAGTTTTTCCGACAATTAATTGCACATTATACGATTTTGCCCAACCCTAGTCAATATGTAATTTTCAGTGACCAAGGACCATTAACAATAATTGGTTAATTTAAATAAGCATATTTTTAAAAGCCATTAGAAAAACTTGGACATTTCAAAAATATGTAGAAAAACGTTTCTTTTATAATTATGTTTTGGGCTTCATTGTTTAGCATAATCTTAGGGTTAGCTAGGGTTGGACAAAGTCGTATCGTATTAATCATCAGAAAAACTGTCAACAATTAGCGAAAAATTATTGCAATTAGTGCCGTGTGACGTATTTTTGTCTGCGACGCATTCTCACTATGTGAGCCCAATAGCAGAAGGCAGGGCAGAGCAACTAAAGCCAACCCTATGAACTTGTTTAATCACCTGAAACACCTGGACACAATGGAGTACGACGAAAGCCAGAAAATACAGACCGAGGTCACGACATTGGCTTCATACAAGTGCAATTTTCATTCAATTATTGTCACCTAAATGCCTCAATTAATTGTGATAAGATTTTTTTGCCAATATCGCCCAACCCTAATTTGAGCTTCATTTAAGTGGCCAGCATTGGCTGATTGATTGGTCCGTTTTCAGCCTTGAGAGTAATTTCTTTTAAAAATTGTGTGTGTGAGAGAGAGAGAGCAACAGTTGCGTACAAACCATTGCCACATGAGCGGTTGGCAGTTTTCAAATGTCACACTTGTGTGGATGTGTGATCAAAAGCATGTGAAAAGGAACTAATTTTTGCTCGTTTGTTTTCTTTGTTCTTAGGGGAGCTTTTTCAGTGGTGCGTAGGTGTATAAAGAAGTCATCCGGACAAGAGTATGCTGCAAAAATTATCAACACTAAGAAGCTTTCTGCACGAGGTACGGTGTCACACTGACTGATAGTTTTGCACGCTGCTTTTGTTATAAATATTGGAAGGTAAAGCCTGAAGAATGTTGTTTCACTTTAGAAATTAGTTCAATTTTGGAGCAAAATTTCCTCTGGTTCACTGTGAGTTGTGTCCTGACTTTAATAAGAAAACGGAAGACTACGATTCTGATAATGGAGCATATCTTTTAATTTGGCTGACATTTCTTATCAGTAACTTCCTAATAGTGGATTGATTTTCTTTATAAACACATTGAATAGCTCTGCTGTGGCTTCTTGGTGCGATTGGATTGCTTCTGTATAGTTAATCAAATCAAGTTTCTTGTTTAAAAGGCTCTAGAATGAAACTGATGACTTAAGATGTGACAAGATGTTAACTTTTTCGAGTGTTCACGTTACGTATTTTCTGCACTTTCACACCTACAGAACACACATCTGTTGGAGTGGCTCATTGTAACAATGACCTGAACTCCTGTTACTGTGTCAGGACCTTTCCTGGCCTCAGACTTAAACACCTAATTACTTTCTTCTGTCTGTATCTGGCAAATTAGACGTGGAGACTCCTCCTTGGTTTTCATGCACACACCTGGCGCTTTTTGTTCTTTTTTCCCCCTCTCCTGCACCCTCATTACTTCTACATCTCTCCCCTCATTGCCTGTCTCTTGTCTTTCTGTGACGGGAGATTGGTTTGTATTGAGGCTAATCCACTTATGCTAAATGTATCTATCAACCACTAAGACCCCACAGATTTCATAGGCACTTCCCTGTTTGTCCTGTTGTTGTCTGTGATGGTATTTGTGTGTGCAGAAGAGAGGGAGCACGGAGTAATGCTAAGAGTGTTGTTTTGTGTAAGTGTGTTGTAATGTTGTTATTGTTCTTTCCGTGCCATCAAGTGTCCACATAGGGTTGCTTCTAGCATTAACGTCCCACCAAGGAAAAGTATGGGCTCAGCGAAAAGCTGTGGGCTCTTTGCAGTTCAGAAAATACAGTTAAGGCCTGTTTGTGTGTGCATTTTTCATTAGTAAAGGAAGTATGATTGTCTTGCCAGGAGTTCATGATACAGAGGGCACTCCTTATCAAGGCAGCGAAATGAAATGCAACAAAAAGAGGTGTGATTGGGTGAAAGGAGTATAGAATTTGTGTCAAGGGAAAAAAATAGCCTACATTGCTGACATACCATTCACCTACATGCAAACAAAAACCTAACACACTCGGTGGCTACTGCGAGAGCAGGCACTTTGCCTGGTAGGATTTGGGTGGGGTTTTTTTAGACTGGCGGGTAAGTGTGGCCTCACGCGTGGCCTGGTGGGTAAGTCTTTTAAAGCTCCGATAAACACTGCAGTAATCTGAAGAGTGGGGGGAGGTCGATGGAAGGAAGGAAGTCAAAGAAAGAAGGTTGTGAGGAAATTTATGCTACAAATGTGTATTTTACTATGGTATAGTCTCTTTAGGATTAATGGAAGTAGACAGCAGCATTCACAATTAGGCATTTAGAAAATATCTGTATAGATCTTTAGCTCAGTCAGAGGAATCTATCMTGTAGGGGCTTGCTTGTTAGGAAACATACATTTCAGTACAGTTGAACAAAATGACCACAAGAACAGGAAATCATGATTTTCACCTCAGAGCAAAAGCTTCTTGATTTGTCACAAGTAGCATTATTGTGTGTAGAGTTATTTGTTTGATATAACCCGTCCCCTTRATTGTCTTCTTTGGAGCATTTTTAGAAATAAGTGTATTTGATTGTATTCACACCAGGAAAGCCCTTTGATCTGTTTGTTTGGTCTGGACCAAAAGAGGACTTTATTTTTTTGTTGTTTGCAGTTTGCATTCACATTGTGCTTTTTTGCAAGTGGACTATAATTTGTAAACAAAGCCATGCAAGTGACTATCATTGCTCCCATTGGACAGAAATAATGGAGGCGCTCCAGAGCTCAGACCCGGAAAGAAAGATGGAAGTCCTGTGTGCTGCAATTCTGATGTGCTCATTTGTGCTGTTGGTACAACTGCAGTACCATTTAAAACTTCAAGAGCAGCTCAGATGAGTTATGTATGCATCTGTCCAAATATCGAGGAGGCACAGTGTCCTCATTGCTCCAGGTTTGTCCACGAATCATTGTTTGTAGCATCCATAGATTAGYAGCYTTGGCAACACTAAAGGGCTKWTTTTTACTATGATGCTTTGCAATAGTGGCTCATGAAYTCCAGAAAGGTGCATGTTTCTTGTAGTTMGTCTGGGTTTAGGCCTCACCAGAGTTCATTTGAAAGAGGACCAAGACCACCTCAAAAGGTGGGTCTTGGTCCAMTTGTTTGGTCGCYTGAGTGTATTCACACTTGCATAAAAGGTCCAGACCAACAGGGAAAATTAACTCTGGTCTGTTTAAAGCYGACCGAATGGGTCCATTGTGAATATACCCTTTAGTCTTTTACTATCAACCCATAAGTTTAATTTAGTAACAAGGGAGCATAGCAGGTTAAAYTCAACCCAAAGCTGTTGCTTCTCTGAGCCGGCAAGAAAGGTAGTCCCAGAGCCAAGTTGGRGAGTAGGAGGGAAGTGGGGAACACCGGATGCAACACTTCAGTATAATCAATAGTGCTGCTCTCATTTGTAATTTTATTTTCTGTAAGCACATATTGTTGCAGGACTTTACTTGCTTGATTGGTGTGTTTAATGACCAGAGGTAGCGTAAAGAGGAGCTTGTCTTTGCAGCCATGTTATAAAACGGTTTAATTGAAAAGGCCTTCCCGAAGTCCTGCTACCAATGACAGCTTAGATGTTTTTACGTCAGATGGTAAAAAGACACAAAATTGCTCAAGTATAAAGTTCTTTAATAGTTAGGACTGTGACTGACCAAAAGGTTATGTCTGAGGCGTAGRGAATGCTCAGGTTTAGGAATGTGTGAAACGTGTCTTTATTGCCACACTCGCATAGTTGAAGGGTCTTAGGTCAGAGGGCGTAAGTAAAGTAGCAGACGTTGTGCAGATTTCTGATAACCTCGGCTCTAGAAGGTGATATGTCTTTTAAAAACTGGGTGTGCAGTGCATGCATGCGTGTCATAATCYTTTCCCAATGCAGCACATAAGATGCTGCGTAGGTGTAATGTGAGTTTATCTGTGCAGAATGAATGTTCTGTTTCATTATGTTGTTGAAGTGACTCTGGAAACTGGAGGACTGCTGCATTGTCTGCTGCAACACCGTGTTTTTTTGTGTTTGAGAGAGGGGGCGAGAGTACGTCCACTTTGATGCACAGCTTCAGCACTTGCTCTCCTAAAGTTGGTGATCTTGAGCTGTATAATTGTCTCATTGAAAATCATTTCAGCTGTACTTATTACTCAGCAATTTCTCATATTTACATCTGTGCCCAGTTAGTTAGCCAAAGTCTCTTTGTTCTTAGTATTTTAACATCAAATAACTGAGCTTTAGCTGCTGTTCCAAGTTCAGGTTTTGATTTAGTTCCCATGTATTCCATTTGTTCATTGCTTGCGATTTAAATGTGTTTCCCTCCAAT
>NW_013953000.1:169224-190871 GCF_001266775.1 Austrofundulus limnaeus | reverse complement strand
GCTGGATAGAAACACTGGAGCGGAGTCAGTGAACTGCTGGAACGGACTGCTAATATCGGAGCGCTGATATCGGACATTTTTTATGCAGTCCGATAAAATCCGATACTCGTTTTTTGGCTGATATCGGACCGATATCCGATATTGATATCGGATCGGGACACCCCTACCTCCAATGTTTATTTAAATATAATTGTAGGCCAATGCAGCTGTGAAAATGATTGAAAATTGACTTTAAATCCAATTTAAAAACACGATTTCTAATTTATTTTAATTTGAATTCATTTTATTTGATCATGATACTAACTGCTAACAAGATTAGTTGCAACATGTCAGCAAGTGATTAATAGGATTTTTTGACATATTGGGCATGAAAATGTTTAAATCAGTGTTCATGTAAAATAAGCCATTAAGTTTCTAGATAAACAAATCATTAATCATTTTATAATTGCATCACTGCTCTCATAATCCTAAGTACATAAACCTTCCCACTAGGGATGCAAGTTATCGATTAATGGATTAATCTAAAGTTGATTGATCTTATCGATTGACTAACTATTAATTGGTGAGCAGCAATTTTCCATTTCTCTTGAATCAAGAGTCTTTCTATAACATGAAGGGCTAATTTTGTACACAGTGAATAAAAAAGTACAGTATTTTAACAATTCATTGTGCCAGCTGTGTGAGTAAACACTGATTAAACAGAAAAATTGTGGATTTCTCTCACATTATGAAACTTGGACATATTTACAAAATATAACAAAACAGGAATCTGTTAAGTTGCTAGTTGTAAAAAAATTATAAAGTAAGTAAAACACTTAATCCATCCTGAAAATGAAAAAATTATTTAAACGCATGGTAATATTTTAAGATAAAATATCTCTGAAAGACATGAGATACAAATGAGTACTGGCAATAGTTTGTTTGTTTGTTTGTTTACACCCCGTCATAGCTGGGCTGCTGGATATGTCATGATCTGACATCAGTTACTATTTATCAGATTGGTTCACTGGCCGGATTATGTCACACAGATTAGATTAACTTCATATTTTTAGCGACTAATGTTTTTGTTTTGTTTTGTTTTGTTCTTTCACACGGAGTTGAACTCAACGAGAGGAAGCTAACGTTAGCCACAGCTAGCTTACCGTTCTGTCATCCTTCTCTCTTGTTTTAAGCGTCGTACTGCTGGATAGTCCGGTATAGCTTTTAGTACTTTTCCTTTGGGTTTGGTATAGTCCATTATTATTGTTGTGTCGCAAATAAAACTAAATAAGACTTGCGCGGTTGTGGTCCCACCCACATTATTGAGACTGCTTTCTGCAGTTCAATTTCAACTGGGCCGGGGTAGAGCAGCAGCACGCTCTGCTGGATGAAGTCAAAACTACACGGAAATAAGYTTTAAATGGACGTTTTCACTTAATCAAATGGAAGAAACTTTAATCTAATAAACCATTAATCGACAATCGTAAATCGATTAATTGTTTGCATCCCTACTTCCCACCCTATTCTTAATGTTTTTGGCACATATYACTAGTACATGAAATGATCTTGCCTAATTTTTGTGCTTGTTACAAATATGTTTTTGTCTGTATTTGAGTTATTCTTGTCTTTTATTGGTTACTTTTATTGTGCTACTTCCTTCTATCATAAGCAAATATGAATTGCTTTTTACCAATATACAAAACCAATATACAAAACCTAACGAGTTGCCTCTGTGTCGAGCTGAGTTTCTGTTTTCATCAAACTTTAATATTAGCATTTATGCTATTGCTAAACCATATTTTACCTCTTCTCCTCGTTTTTGTCAAAATCCTTGTTGCCTTTCCCCACAGCTAAATCAATTCAGACAGCAGTTCTCCGAAAAACACTACCATTATTGTCCCTGAGGTTTTACACCAAAATTGAGGGGAAAACAAACCATTTACGCAAAGAGGTGGAAGCGACCCGTCAAAATGTATATATTGTGCAGCTTATCTATCGTTTTCCATCTCTATCTAGATCTGTATAAGCAAAACGTAAGGGAATTTGTGTTTGGTAAAAAGTAAATCGTCTACTGTTGGAAAGCTTGGTAATTTCCCTTTTTAAATGGTGCCACATTTGTAAGGAACATGCATTTATGGGATGAGCAGTAAYCTTGGTATGTGGGTTGCTCACCAGAAAAATTTTCCAAATATTCATTGTCAAACAGCTTATTTTGCTGTTGCTATAGACACGTTTTTGAGCGTCTGGTATCTRGAGGTAGGGCTGCCACAAACAATTATTTTTATAGTTGACTAATCACCGATTTATTTTTTTTGATTAGTTGACTAATCGGATCATACGCTAATTGAAAATAACATACAGCTTATTGCACCAGAATGCAGCTGCTATTATATAACCATCTTTAGATTTTAGCTACGTGCCAACTAAAAATTATTGCCGTGGAAGGCAAGTTCTATTGCATGGGTGCACAGGTTTCTCTTTCATTTTCTTAAAATGATCCCACACTTTTGAGCTCCGTTGCTGGGTACCCATGATACCAGAGCCTGTCTGTATAATGTCTTGTGACGTCCACGGCCTACCCCGTTTATCACTACTGCGCATGTATGTCAAGAACAGAAAGCAGAGGAAGTTTTTAAAGCAGTTTGGAGAGAAAAACAAAGTAAAAAAAACACAAACAAAACGACTAATCGACTATTAAACTAGTCATCAACTATTTTAATCGTCGATTAGTCGTCGACTAATCGTGGCAGCCCTACCCCCAGGTGCTGCCAATCATTAGATTTATTGCCAAGAAGCGATTTTACAACAAATAAATAATCTACTAAACACAAATTTCCTTACTTTTTGAGCTAAGTATACAAGTGGCAAGTAGTTCTTTTCAGGCATCTCTGGTGAAAGTCTGCCTGAAAATGCCAAGCCTCATTTGTAAAATATGCCACATTATCAGTAAACACTTTTTTCAGCTGATTTTGATGCTTAAATTCCAGTCGTAACACTTCAGCTGTAATTTTGTCTGAAACAGATGGACTGAAATTTCAAACTATCAACTTTGTGTGGCAGGTTAGAGGGGTGTATGTGTGCGCATGTCAGGTCTTTGACATCCTTCACAGCTAACGTAAGATGGCTGAGGGCCTGCCCCATGGCAAAGCAGATGGCCAATTAGAGAGCAGCAGGAAGTGCCAGTAATCACCCTCCAGCCTTCTCTTTTCCTGTCTTCCTCTGCCACACACTCTCACACCAACAAATAAGAAGATTGAATGAATTAGTGCTGCAGTGACACTGCGCAGTGGTAGACGGTTGTACGAAAACACACGTGCACACACGCAAGAGGAGCTGTGATCCTCTTCTAGCAAATGGACGTTCTATGTAATCCTCCACCATCTCTCTGTGTTGTCTCTCCGTCCTGCGTCACCAGTTTAATTAGAAGGAGGTTCAGGTCTCTCTTGTGTTCACTCGCGTTGTCTCAGAAGAGGGAAACTGACACCTTGAAGTGAGGTTGGTTAGTTAAAGGTAGATGTGAAAAGGTGACAGAAGATAAGGTTTCAGAATGCATTCAAATATAAGAGCAAYCATTCTGTTAAAGAATGCATATCACCCGCTGCCTTATGTCAACGTTTTACATTAAGCTAGTTTTACGTTGAGAAATGAGAATTGTAGCCCTTTTGTTCAAATCTCAAATGTTATCAATCTTGTGCAATATGAGTACGTGTTGTGAATGACTGTCAGCTCAGTAGCTGAAGTCAACTGAATCACAGCCAGTTTTATGTTGCCAAGTGTTGGTAGCCATTTTGAATTGGATTGTAGATGTTAGGCCTGTCGCAATGAGCAAAAAAATAATTAAAAAAATCAATTAATTGCACAGTATAATGAATGAGTTTGATTTTCATTTTCCTGCACGTGTATTTTTCATGTATTTGTTTTCTACTCCTTACTGGTGAACGTTCACATCGGGTGTTTGACAGGCACGTGGTCTTGTAACTTCTGTAGCACGAGAGCATCTTTGTTTTTTGATGCCTAAATTTGCCCATTCGTGCCAAACCTTGGGTTTACAGAGAGTTGGGTGAACGCATCTATTTTATGAAGCCAGAGGAAGATGCATATAGAATACGTTGTGCCAGCTTGGATTAATGTGACGGACGCAATTTTGCATATTTAGCGGCTGTTGTGTGTTTTCCCAATCTCCGGTCCAGGTCAGTTAGTACCTTTTTGTTTTTTTTAATTATTTGTTTTGCGGGGGGAGGTTACGTAGCTAAATTTCATAAACTTCTGAAAGCTTCATAAGCAGGGGAGGGGTATCATTATAGTAGTTTAAAATGGTATCCAGAAATATTATTGTTCATCGCGATAATTTCTGAGACAGTTTATCGTTCAAAGTTTATGACAGGCCTACTTCCATTTACTTTTTGAGAGTTCAGCTAAACCCTGTCCAGTAGTTCATGAGATTAGGGCTGCCACAAACGATTATTTTAATAATCGATTAATCACCGATTATTTATTCGATTAGTCGACTAATCGGATCATACGATAATTGAATATAAAACATACAGCTTATCACGTAAGAATGCAGCTGCTATTGTATAACCATCGTTAGATTTTGGCTATATGCTAACTAAAAATAATTGCTGTGGAAGGCAAGTTCTGCTCTGCAGATATTGCACAGGTTTCTCTTTCGTTTTCTTAAAATGATCCCACACTTTTGAGCTCCATTGCCAGGTAYCCATGATACTAGAGCCTGTCTGTATAATGTCTTGTGACGTCCACGGCCTACCCCAGTTACCACTACTGTGCATGTGTGTCAAGGACAGAAAGGCAGATGTGGCAGTGGAAGGTGTCAAAGCAGTTTGGAGAGAAAAACAAAGCAAACAAAAAAAAGAAAACGATTAATCGATTATTAAATTAGTCATCGATTATTTTAATAATCGATTAGTCGTCGATTAATCGATTAATCGTGGCAGCCCTACATGAGATGTTTTGCAAATAAACACATTGACAGGCAAAACCATTCACATTCATGTTGATAAATAGCAACAAAAAGAAAAACTGGCCAGTGTAAGGTAGACAGGACTAGCAGAAACAGGTAGTTCTCACGTTACTAGACGGTGCTCGTTGTAACATGTAGCAGTAATGTGTGTAGCTGCTGTAGAAGAACAGAAAGATAAGTAATGGCTAAGTAACAGCATGTGAATATTATCTAAGGTTGTTGCTGCTCTGGAGAAATGGATGCAAATCCAGTCTGCCTCTGTGTCATGTAATCTCTATGGGTCTGTGTGTTTAAAGTTAGTTGGCTTAACCACAGTGATAGATCACACACACCCTGCGTCACAATGGATCGTCCTACAGTTCCACCTCCTGACCCATGACCTCAGCTTCATGACCAGGAGATATTTCTGTGTCCACAGCAACCCATAACACTTAGATAGTTAAGGATAGTCGATACGTTTGCAGACCAACATCTCTTTCAAGCACACCGTTAACCACAGGATCCAGTAAAATCCTCAAACAAGGATGTTGGTTTGGTCATGAAGAGGGTGTGTTTGTGTGTGCATGTGAGTCTTCAAGCGAGCATCCCCACCCCACCTGAAGAGTAAATACTGCAGTGTTCTATTACTGGTGCTTCGTAGAAACCCTTTCGCTTACACGCATACGAGCCAAACACGGAACCATGTGCAAATTCCTGCGTCTGCTGCTACACACAATAGAGCCGGGCAGTGTTACGGTATCCCAGAATGTCTAAAAATGGCAACAGAAGTGTTTTAAATGCCTTCATTTAAACGCTGCTGCGTAACCTGTTTGTTTTATAGTCTGATAAAATGACCCAAGTCTGTCTTCATTGACTGAACTCTTGTAAATACTTGAGCCAAAATTGTCAAATAGGTTTTTTCAAAAAGAACCATCAAAAAGTTAACTTTGGGCCGTGTTTTTGAAGAAGAAAAAACTGTTGCTGTCAAGGCAATTACTTTATAGAAGAATGAACAGAAGTTGAGCTGAGTGGTGTTTGTGGAGACCAGGCACACCATCTCAGTGGGAAAGTTTGTAAGCCTGCCCTTCTCAGATATGATAAGAACAAAAAGGCAATTTTTATAATTGTTTAGATGGAAGAATTTGTCTTTATCTTGTTTTTTTCCCCCATTCCTTTTTGTTCTGTGATGCGTTAGCTACAAAAGTAATAATTGTATTGTCATTAATTTAAACCAGACAACAAAAGTTAAAATTATACCAGAAGACATAAATGCCTGAAAGTACATGCTGTAATAAGACAACATTGCAAGCAATTCTTGCCAGATATTATTATGCTAGAATGTACTCTAAAGGTTAAAAGATGACAAAAAAATAATAAAAAAAATAAAAAGATTACTACACAGACCAAAAAGGTTTGCAGATGTGGTTATCTATATGAGCATGGGGTTCACACCATCTCACATGCTGGCTAATGTTAAATGAAGAGCTGACTATTTCAATAAAACATTTACTGCTCCTTACTATTAAATTACTCCCTGACAGGAAAAAAGGTTTATGATCTCACACAGCGTCTGTGGAGTTGGGGTTGGTCATAGGGCTGTAAAGTATATTTCAAATTTATTGTCTTCGCAATATCAGTGAGTGAAATATCAATACTGCAAAGGACTGCAGTAAATCATAGGCTATTATATTTTAACCCTCCTGCTGTCCTTGGGTCAAAATGACCCACAAGGCCTCAGTCTTAAAACTGAGGCTTTGTGTGCTGGAGCTTGATCCAAGGGCAACAGGAGGGTTGAGTACTATCATTTATATTCTGCACGTTTAATAAAATATTCAGTCAATCCAATAGACTCTCTCTGGCCTTGATGCTCACTCCTGMTTTTAGATGATGTGATGACAAAAAGGGAAATGATGTGTGATGATTGTGGAGCTACCTGTCCTCCAGGTGTATCTTCATTGTGGAAGTACACATGGGCACTAGGGCTGTGTATTAGCAAGAATTTGATGATATTAATTTAATATTTTATTAATTTTTAATTAAAAATTAATTAATTTTTAATTAACGTCAATGCTCTCTGGTTTCATTTAAGGGTCGATCATCAGATATTGTCCAAGATTAACCTTCAGGGTGGATATAGCTCGCTAGCAGCCTCGCATCGAGGACCTATCCACGTCAGCATTTACCCAGAATGCTTTGCATGTAAATAAAATGGGCCCGTTCGTGTAATATATTTTTAAACTTTTAGTTTAAAAATTATAAAAACTAAACATCCTACAGTATTTTTACAGTCTTTATTTTACAGTTAAAATAAATGTTTATCAAATAAAATCTAATGTTACAACTAATCAGGGATCCCTTTTTAAAATATTCATGCGAGCAGGGCTGGTAATTCTTCTGATAAGTTTGAGTTTGTATGCTGACAGTAGTTACTATTTGTTACTTTGCTTATGTGATATTAACACAGATGCAACCATTACGCATAAGGAATCTCGTTTATCATTCTCTATGTGCTGTAAACAAAACAAAAATTCCTGCAGCTGTTTGCATCCTGTCCTGCCTCCTGGGCGCTCTACCAGGTGCTGTTTAGGAGTATTTACATTTGTGAGATTGTTTCCCATGAAGAGAATCTCCTTCTGTGTCGTGCCTGAGTGAAAGAGCTACTGTGGGCCGGCGCAGTCCAAACACCCTCTAATGTTTATATACAGTATCTAAATGACTTCTGTCTAGTTACCATTTAGTGGTTGTGGCACTTTTGTAATCTGTCTGGAAGAAGCAGTGGCCTATTAGTGATGCAGACTACTGCGTAACAGACACACAGATTATTGTTTGACATTGAGTTTATRTGTTTGTTGTAACCAATTAAATTCATAGAGGTGCAATTTTTTAAACTTTTTCATTGTGCACATAACAGACACAAGAAGCGAGGTACAACCAGCACCTTCTGTATTGAGAGCAAGTGTTTGCAGGTATTTAAGGTTTAAGGAATCTGGACAAACTATATGCAAATAATGACAAACTAAACTGAAATAATTTGGAAATGCAACGGGTACGAGAAACCCTGTTTCCACTGAAGGAGGAAGAAAAACTTGCAACCACTAACAAGAACACCACGAAGAAAGCAACGCCACAAATTTCCACCTAACTCAAAAAAGTTGAACTAAATTGCAAATCCCATACAGCTTTTATTGCAAAGGATTTGTTTGTATTTAATCATTGAGAAGCAGGGTTTTCTTGCCATGTTGTGGATTTGAATCAGCTGTTAGCATTTTAAATGAAAGCTGATTTTAGGACAGCAAATACTACTACTCAATACTTTATTTTCACAATCTTTTGATAAACCAGTCATTTTGGATCATTACAGCTACTTTGTTTTAAAATAATCAAATAGTCACACAAGGGGAGAAAGATGCATCAGTAATATTTTTATTATTTCATCACAATCCTCTGAATTGTGTTGGACTCGTAAAGTGCCTAAAGATTCCCAATTCTGCTGGTTTGTTTCAACTTATTTTTATTTTCTTCCCAGACCATCAGAAGCTTGAGAGAGAAGCTCGTATCTGCCGTCTCCTGAAGCACTCCAACATCGGTGAGTTTCGGTCTTTGCAACCATATTGTATTGTTTGTTATTGCTCTTGATATACTTGAAATAATTGGGCAACTTAGAAACATATTCTACATAATGGAAATGTAAAGTTATTTTTCATAAAAAAATAAAACAGGAAAGCTTAAAATATCGAACATTTGCAACAGTTGAGGTATTTTGTTGTTGCACATTTAGTCTTTTTCTGATGGGCTTTCTCATTTGTTTGCAAAACACTTTAACTTCAACTTCCCTAACCCAGTGGGCGAACTAGAGAAATGTATCATACAATCTCAGATATTAGGATATTCTTCATGCGGCCTGTCAAAGGTATGCATTATTTTTTTTTCATATATAACTTGTAGAGATAGAATCATCAATAGAAAAACTGACAGGATTCAGAGAGTTGCCAAGCACCAAAATAGTTTATGTAAATGGGAATATAAATGGAGGCCTTTGCCACAAACCAGTTTATTCGTGTCTGTCTTTCTGGCATCACACCAAGTTTTGCATTTACACACTCTAAGCTTTCAAATAAAACTATACATGTTTTAACATCAAAGTGAAAGTGTTAAATACTAATAATCACATAATCAGAGGAAATGCTGCTCTAACGTTGGGTAATTGGTATGAAGTGTTTCGGTTCCTTTGTTGGATTTTAGAAACTTTGAAAGACTTTCTAGGTCTCCTTTTGTTGTTGAACCACAATGATAGGAAATGGGTGTTAAAGCTAAGAATGATTTGAGGATGTGTCATGGGTTTCTTTTTCCTAGAGTTAGTAGTGGGTCAGGAAGCACTTAATCACAATGGTTCATTAAACAAACAAAGTTGCCTCCACCTTCATTCAGAGGTTGACTTGCACAAGTTTTAAAAGTTGACCACTTGGCAATGATGTCAACACATTCTTAAAGTTCAGAGGATTCCTTTTCGGAGCGGTTTGTTCTTACAAACTCAAAAACCKATCTCTTTTCCAAAGTCACTTTTAATCTTGTTAGGAGTCACCAGGCGATGGGTTGGCTGGAGCTGAGCCAAGTTCCTTATCAGTCAAGAGGAGGGGCACCCTCTGGACCGGCCCACCATCAGGCCACAGAGATGCACAATCGTACGGATGCACTCAAAGGTCAAATAATTCCCATAACAAGAAGGTAGAATGTCCAGAGAAGACATTCAAAGTCAGACAAGCTCAAAGCTGAGGTCCAAACCAGAAGCAAAGATGTGAAGTGAATGTGCCACCACTCCATGTCACCCACGTAGTGTGATATTTTCTCTGAATTGCTTGCTCAAATTTCTTGTGTGAGTCTAAGATTTTAGGAGAAAAGTGTTCATGTAAGACTGTTTGGGCTCGAAGATTGTTCTTTACCTTTATTCTGGAGCTGGCATTTCAAGAAAATACTGTTCAAAATTCAGTAACCCTTATTATAATCTGGTGTGGTAKCAAGAGCCTTCCCAAAACAAATACTCAAAGTTTAACTCCGTTTATGTAAAACTGACTGAGTTTAAGATATTTTAAGTGTTTGCTAAAGCTGTGGCAGCCATCTTGAATCAGCTTCTTAAATTTTAATCAGTTTATATACATCAACAAAATCCATCCAGTGTTTTGAGATAATTTGCTAAAAAAGCACGCTCATATTTGGACCCAAGGAAAAAGTATAATTAAAAATCATTAATAAGTGTTAAGGTAAGCTGTTTTGTGTTTTTCTGATCGTATAATGAATYTTATTCATATTCATCTTAACAAGTGTTTATTTATATAATGATTTATAGCTATTGTGAGTATTTAGTCATGCTCTCTGTGCTGAACAGATCTGCCATGCCTCTTAATGTGTAATATATTATTTGAAAATTAAGGTTTTTATAATTCTTTACCAGCTGTGAATATAAAAGAATAAACGCAGCATGCAGCGTGAATAAAGATGTCCAGAGCAGAAGGCCACAATGGAAGGAGAATGACAAAATCAATAGCACCTTTACCGCTGCTTCTCTTTATTTCTCTTTTCCTCATGTCCTAGTTTCTTCTGCCCACCCCCAGGCACTTATTCACTCCTTGCCTAATCTTCCTGTTATCTTTCCCTCTCTGTATAGATTTTTCTACTTCTCTTGTCCTTTCTCTTCTTTTTTGACATTTCTCGTCATTGTCTACATTCGAACTGTAGACAAAAGAGGCCACAAAAAAAAAGAGACACATGGAGACGAAAGCAGGAGGACTAAGAGACAGATGGGAAGAGGAGGAAAGAACGGTCACTCTTGTCTCTTGCTGCAGGGGCATCCTACTTCATCTTATTATACAACTGATATTCACTTTACATAACTATCACTGTTTCTCTGCTGACGCTAAAACCTAAGCTGTATCTCAAACCCCCCCAACGCCTGATTCCTGCTGACTGCATCCTGCTTTGTCATTGTGCTGCTGTTTAGTTAAGTTGACAAGAGGGCTGGGGTGGTTACCGCATAACCGCAGTATCAAGGCAGACGAAGCCTTTTACTGAATTTGCTTCTCCTCGCCAAGCTCCTGCTCTTCTTTGTGTCATTAATCTGGAAACATGCTTATCTTTTTAAATTTAAAAAGGAAACTTCCAAGCTTCTGATCCAGATGTGAGTTTTTGGTCATCGTTATGCTTATTTAGGAACGTCATCTGCAGATGAGCAAAATGGCCACACACATTACTGGACAATGCTTATTTTCACACTGTCATCTTATCTTTTGTAAATGTGATAGTTTATTTCACAAGTATGAATCAGCAACTACTGTGTGGTTCATGCAGCTCTTCTGTCCCTCTGCAGTGTCTCTTTGACCAAAGTTGACATAGAATGAATATTTTTTTATATTCATAACAGTAACCAGAAAGACTACTTTTACCAAATGTCCTGTGACTGAAGTTTGACTGAATAATACAGATAACACAAGCAGGAAAACATTGATTAGTTTGCACTAATAATTAGCCCGTTAGCCACTTCATTAATTCAACTTCCWGGCACACAGTCTGATCTTTCTCTGAAATCCACCAGAAAATTAAACACTTTTGCACATTTAAGCAAGATGCTGAGGACCTACAGTACAGATTTGCCCATTTGTGACAGAATATATTATGAAACACTGAAAAGAGGTGTTRTATAGAAATGTGTTAAGTTGTTTAGATCATAAAGTCTTGGCTTTAAAAAAAATAAAGCTAAAAGTTAAAGTAAATAAAACAATTTATCAACATGTTTTTGTTTGAAGGAATTCAGGAATGCACATTAAATATTCCCAACTAGTTCGATATTTATGTCTACWATGCTATGCTTTATTATTTCCGAGTAGATTTAGGTTGTTTTAAAATGAGAAAACAAATAGTAAACTTTATTTCTATAGCAGCTTTCACAGACACAAACGTCACAAAGTGCTTAACAAAATAACTTAAAAACAAAACAGATTACAAGTATATATTGAAACAACTAACACACAATAAACAATGCTTTATAATGGGTTCGATACAATACAAATACAATGTTGTAAAGATGAATATGACAAGACTTTACTATCCTTTGAATATTGTCACTTAAGTTTTAAACAGGTCATCAGCAGCTACCCTACGAGTTGCCGCTGCAGATTCAGCTCATAAATCGCCACTGAGTTCTGTGCTGATAATAAAGATAATGTCCTTTACACAGATTATCTTTCCTTTTATTGACAAAATGTTTTCAGTTATCTGTTGTCTAAAAAGAAGAAGAAGAAAAAAAAACTTGTCGTCAGCCTGTGCACCACAGAAATGTGGTCTGTAAAATGGGCCGCACTTACATTTCTATTTTTATTTGTGGTGCTTTTTACAAAAACAAGTCTATATCTTTTTAGAGCTGAATTACCAGTAAACAAAAAAGGACTTGCATCAGCTTCTAGTTTGCCGGTACCAGTTGGTGGTTGCACAAAAACTTTATCCCTTCTTTATTTAGCTCTATTCTGTAGGCGTTACCTCATCCATATTCTGCAAACTCAAGGCTTGCTTGTGCTGCTATGGTTTCTCACACCACAATCTCAGATCTTAAACTGTTTTACGTCACACAACCATACACTAACTGGTTTCACCTGTAGCTCATAAAAGATCTGTTGGATGCTCACAGTATGTATACAGTTTAGTAATTCAAAGTAATGTTTGTAAATATCCCAAGTATTTTATGCTAATTAAGTTGAAGTATTTAGTTTTCTTAGAAGAGATTAAACCATAAAATGGTGCAGAAACCTCCCTGATTAATGTAGTTGCTAGGTTTTTTTTGTGCGTTGATGTTGCATTCCTCCCTCTCTCTTGCAGTGAGGCTGCATGACAGCATTTCAGAGGAAGGCTTTCATTACCTCGTCTTTGACCTGTGAGTATATTCTGCGCACGCACGCACAGTGACATTTTATCCATGCGCACAACCGGGGTTTGTTTGTGTCTGCTAACAACTCCTTTCCTTGGCCTCCCTGTCTCATTCTGTCTTGTTCTGCAACTCGTTCCTTCTCCCTCTCCTCCCCGCCCCGTCCCAGAGTGACAGGAGGAGAGCTTTTTGAAGATATCGTGGCCAGGGAGTACTACAGTGAGGCTGATGCCAGGTAAGCACCTCCATGAAGCTCCTCGGACATTAATGTGTGCAACGTACAGAGTAATCCTATTAAACATATGAATGCCACACTAACCCTGGAGGTATTTGCAGCACCGTGTCTTTGTGTGCTGGCTCACATAATTGGTTTGCTTGTATTCTTGTCAGGAAATGGATCTCCATCAACGTGTGCAGTAATGTACCTTTCCCTCAGCTTTCATTAAACACACTAACCATCTCCATTTGAATGCAGGAGTGAGCTCATATTAGTGAATGATTCTTAAACGGCTTTAACCGGCTTGAAATTACTTGCAACATTTTTATGATTTGTGTGGTATCAGACAGAATTGTGGCATTGTAAGCATCTGTTTCAAGGTTGGATTTTTTTAAGAGGTGATCACTGCTGGAGTTTGTCATGTTAAGACAGTACAAATACGTAACCATGCCAGGATGTCTTAAGGATGAGCATTTTAAGCACAACCACTCTTTGAGTTTGTCCAGTAATTATTCAGTTCTTTAAATATTCAAACCCCAGCCCACACCCCACACTCCCACCTAGTTCTGCCGGTTCCATCTAATCTCTCCACCTACCAGCCAGCTCTACAAAGAGTGATTCATGCCTCTTACAACAGGTGCTTTATTTTTTGGGCTTTGCTCATGCAGYGCTAATGTAGCGCAACAAGTGTCGGCAAACAACCGACTGTTTAAAAGCAGAGTTAACATCTTAATGAGRGCTAATCCCAGCTGCCTTTTTTATGACTCTGGACCATTGGCTGTTTCAAGTWTTTTTGCTCAAACTGACCGTGACCACATGGTTGAGTTAAAGTTTATTTTGCTCACCCCAAGTCCTGCAGCTGAAAACCCCTCTAATGACACAGAAAAGAGTCCTGCTGATAATTCTGTTAATCGGTGGTCTTTATATTCCTTCACTTTTACTTCGAGCTGCTCAACATGAAGACYAACACATAGGTTCTGTCAATAAAGCTGAGCTTATTTATGTGAAGATTATATCATCTTTTCAAAATAAACTACAGTGACATCCATAAAATTTCTAGTTGTAATCACAAACCTCACAGAATCCTTTATCACTGAAGAACTGAACAGTTTTTCTTTATGTCACAATAATTGACAATTCACTTTGAGTCCAGACCCTCATTTTATAAATACAGACCGAATTCTGTCAGTACTACCGAGTATCTGTTCACGTAACATCAAACAGTACCATGTTTCGGTACCTAAATGCATCATTGCGACCGTATTGGCGTAAGAGTGGTGAGTTTTCCATGCTTGTCCTGAARGCAGCATTGRGACCGTATTGGKGTAAGAGTGGTGAGTTTTCCATGCTTGTCCTGAACACAGCATCGTGCACGAGCGTAATGACGTCAGCAGCCGCTGGTTCAGTAAACAGAGCTCGGTCTGAACATAGCTTGAAAGTCTCGCAGCTCCTGGAGTGAAACTCACTGAACAGACCGCCTCTGAATAATCTGGTGGATTAATTATCTGGTGAACATGACGTTCGCTTGCTCAAAGTAAATAAAGAAGAGTGATTTTCTTTATTTCATCCGCCATTAAACAGAGACCGGCAGAGGAAAACAACAGAGGTGCTTCCCGACAGTTCYAACGCGTCTGACCTGAAAGAGCATAAGCAGCCAACTTGAAGTGTTGAACGCGTTTTGGATGCTCAAAACGTAGCTTGAATACCTTTTATTTATTTTAACTCAATCCTCTTTTACTTATTTGATTTAAACATATTTGCCTTCCATGGACCTCCATCACACATTTTTCTAGTGGGGAAATGACATCAATAGAAACARGTGGAGCTGGATTTTAATTTGTGTAATAAGACAAAACAGTCTTGTTGTTTTCAAGAGTTTTCACTTAAAAGAAATTAGTTAAACTGATGTTACAATACAAAGAGTTGGAGTTGTCTTGATATTTGTTAAATTTTATATATTGAGAAATATGTTTAAAAAAGGTTTATTATTGAAAAAAAACAACACACAAAGTACCGAAAATTGGTACCGTTAAGTACCGGTACCGATTCCCAGGTACTGGATATTGGTACCTAATTGATTCAGATGTCAAAGGTACCCATCCCCCGTATCTATCCAGACATGGAAGAGTTGCTTTGGACATTCAGACAAGTGCACAGACCCACAGGAAGAAAGTGACGTGGAGCATCGAGGCCTGACCTCTGACAGTCTGATCTTCTCAGACATATGACCACATCATGAGCGCCAAACAYAGAAATCATGAAGCCTGCCGTGACGCTGAGGAGGACAGTAATACGATGCGTCTTGTAGTGGCTTGTAGGGAAATTGTGCAAGACACAGCATGAGCTTTGTCAGCTGTGTCAGTGTCAAATTTCATCAGTCAGTAATGAAAACTGTTAAAGACACTACTAACCACATTGAAAGATTAGGTGTTTTTATACTTGTGACTAAAACTAAATAGCAAAGCCACTTATTTCTTGTTTGTCATAAATACGTGACTTACTAAACTTTAAAACTTTTGGTTGTGATGAAAAAAGCAACATATGATCAAATCTGACTCCAGTCTCACGAGGAGTAACAGCCCTGCTTATGTTTTTATAATCCTGATGAGTGATGTCGAGGTTTTTCCTCCTACTTGATTTCTAAACAGTGTTGCAGTGAAATGCAGTTTTTGCAGTCCCCCCCCCCCCCCCCCCCCCACACACACACACACACACACAACACACACACACAGGCTTCAGTGAAATGCAGGGCAGACACATCATGTTTGGGGTTTGTCATGTTTTTGTAATGAAGGCCAGCGGCTGACACGTCGCCCCTCTTTCTTCCTTCTCTCTGCAGTCACTGCATTAGCCAGATCTTGGAGAGTGTCAATCATATCCACCAGCATGATATTGTGCACAGAGACCTCAAGGTGAGTGGCTGCCCGTTGCTGTGACAACCACACACTCTCACACACCTCTGCTCGTGGCCATGGCAACACAGAGATGGCTCTCAGTCTCAGTTTCTTTTTCTCTCTCTGCAGTTTTGCTCTCATCCTTTTTTTATTTTTTATTTTTTTTCTGAGTTCCCCTCCCGTTTATTCTTTCTTTCCCCTGTGTTCCTCTATCTGTTGTCACATCTGTCCTTCTGTCTGTCCTTGACCAGAATGTGCTCACCTGCTTGTGTGTCTGTGTGTGTGTGTGTGTGTACTTGTTTCTACTACAGAGTGAGGACCATTTGCACCATAGTTACTATCAAAGTGAGGTCTTTGATGTAAAGTGAGGACCTCTTCAATGTCCTCACTTTCTTTGCAGCTCTACTGTGCTTTACCAGTTAGGTTTAGAGGTATGGTGTGAGTTAAGTTCAGGTTAGGGTTAATTTTAGGGAAAATGTCTGAGTTAGACATAAATACACTTAGAAAAATGAATGGAAGTTGAAACAAAGTCCTCAGTTTGTGTGTGTGGAGACGGGTTTTTCCTACAACGTGGGGAAATATTTCCTAAAAAAGCAGCCTCGCGGGGACCAATGCCCAGTCCCCATGGGTCCAAATGCAAATTACGGGTGGGGTGGGGGTTAGGTTTAGGACAAAGGTTTAGGTTAGTTTTAGGGTCAGGTAGGTACCTGTGAGGTTAGTTTTAGGGTATAAAGTCTAAAAAACATGAATGGAAGTCAATGGAAGGTCCCCACAGGGTCAGGAAACAAAAGTGTGTGTTCCCTTGTTTTTCTTACTTAGTGGGGATGATTTTTCAGGAAAATTAAGCCTTGTGGGGACTGGGCTTTGGTCCCCACAATTTCAGAGGCTGATTTTGGATGTGGGGTTAGGTTTAGGACCAAGGTGTGAGTTTAGGTTAGTTTTAGGGTCAGGTAAGGTACCTGTGAGGTTAATTTTAGGGTAAATGGTCAGGGTTAAGATATAACATTTCCAAAAAATGAATGGAGGTCAATGGAAAGTCCCCACAAGGATAGAGAGACATAAGTGTGTGTGTTCATGCTGAGCACAGATGACGAGTCATGATCATGTGGAAGGAGTTTGTCTCTCACCTGTGGAAAAAACCAAATACAGATAAAAAGACTCAACACACGTGCAGGAACACACGCACACACACGTGTTGTCATCGTTCAGCTGTGAGGGAAGAGGTGAGCACATAGGCACAGGAGTTGCCAGGGCAACCTGTGTGACATCACACCGCCCGTAGAGCCACGTGGGAGGGGCTTCGCTTGTCCTAAACTGCTGATTGGCTCAGAGTGCAGGAAGAGAGCCTCCTTTTTAATTCTGTTTCAGAACCGTGTTTAATGTAAAAATAATCATCAGACTGATGATAACGTGTATTAAATCGCTTCATCTTCATGCGGAAGCTGCACCGAGTGGCGTTAACGTCTCAAGGCATGTCTGAGATGAAATGCGTGGGCAGCTCCGTGTTGCAGCGTAACGCCATAGCCCCGAGCGCTGCCCATCTGATTTGTTGTCCTTTTATCCTGAGTGGGCTTTTTTATTGCGTCCCTTCATGTCCCGCTGCCCAAACAACTGCCATTTAGAGCACCGCCACACACACCGCCTCTCGCTAAGTACATTCAGCATGCAGTCTGCAGCTCTGCAGAAATGACTCCCGAGTGGTTTCCATGGCTACGAAACCATGACCATATAAGGTCTTGTGGAGATTGTCAACCACCCATCCTTTCCCCTACCTCCTCTGTATTTCTGTCTCTTTCCTACGCCTTCACCCCACCTTCGCACAAGCTGTGTGGAATACATGAAAAATAAATATTTCTAAGAAATAGCTTCACGTCCGAGTGCCTGTAATTATCTCCGTCTTGATCTCTTGTCCTACATTCTGCTTCTTAATATGTGTGTCAGCCTGAGAACCTGTTGTTGGCCAGCAAGATGAAGGGAGCCGCAGTGAAGCTGGCAGACTTTGGCCTTGCTATCGAGGTGCAGGGAGACCAGCAGGCTTGGTTTGGTAAGAAAATACATGCAGAGACAAACTCATAATAAATTTGTTGGATGACTGACAGACTATATGAGAGTGAAGCAATGGATAGTTTGGGCACTGGGTCTGAATTACTAACTACTTTCATACAGCAGTCTGTAAAAAAAAAAAACTCATCCACTGCACTCAAAAAGCTAAAAAATATTTTCAAAAAATGTCTTTTTCAGAAAATTTCCGACTGTGGAAATTTATTTGTAGAAACTGAAAGTAATTGTTGGTTATAAAGAAAAATCAAAACAAGCTAAAATGAACTGACCAAAAGCTGAAACAGTCAGAATAGCTTTAATGAAAATACAAGCTAAAATAGACAAAACAGTAGCTAAGAGCTCAATTGAGCAGAACAGTAACTAAAAGCTAAAATTATCAGAACTAGCCAAAATCCTAATGGAACAAAAGGGGGCAAAAATAAAGCAAGCATGTTGAAGCAGTTGCAGAAAGGTTAATGTGTTTCAATGAAAATGTTTTTTGCAAATAAAGTAGATATTTTGGAAGTATAAAAGTATAAAGTATAAAATTTTAACCAAAAGTCATAGCAACAATCTCCTGAACGAGCCAAACGTTTTGGTATATGAATGGTTAAGGGTAGAGAAGCATAAAATATGCAGAAGTTGTTTGATTGTTTAAAAACGATGTAGAAATTATAAACAGGAACGCAACAGTTTTAGTGCTGACTCAGCATTTGAGACGATTATTACTTCAGACTCATTACCCACTTTCTAGTTCAGTCTTAGGTGGTTTTTTTGTGGCTGACTTCCCAACAGGAATTAAACTACATTTGCTTGTGGCTCTTATTGTAATTTGGTCTTGCACAACGTTCTGAGAGGTCTCTTGTCATTTTAAACATTTAACTTATGATTTGGTAAAACATCTGGCTAAACTGGTCCTCTTTGTCTGCTGGTCAGGGTTTGCTGGAACTCCGGGTTATCTCTCCCCTGAAGTCTTGAGGAAGGACCCCTARGGCAAACCTGTGGATATATGGGCTTGTGGTGAGTTTGAGCTTCACATTCTAACATAGTTTCACTCCAGATGGTTTCAGTGATTGTTTTTTTCTGACCAGCCTTAAGAAGCTCCTGTTGTTTAAAGATGAGTGAATGAGATACTGAAACTAGTTAAATTGCATTTTCTGCTGGAAGCTGAATGATTAAAATCTGCTAAAGAAGCTGAGACAGAGTTGTCACTAAAAGCCAAGAGTTTATTACATTAAAAGCAAGAGTGCTGAATCAGTATTTACACTATTAAGATCAATTTAACCCTAAAACTGTTTCAAAGAGCCGACAAAAGCCTTTTTTCTTACAAAGCAACATCCTTTCATTGTTTATTTTTCTTTATACATATATAGTATTCTTCTGTGGAACATTACTTGTTGCCTAATGCTTCTTTGCCCAGTTTTGTAACACAATCTTTTTCTTCCCACTTTATTTCCCATCAGGTGTTATTCTCTATATCTTGTTAGTTGGATACCCTCCTTTCTGGGATGAAGACCAACACAAACTCTATCAGCAGATCAAAGCTGGGGCATACGATGTAAGTGTGTGTGTATATTTCTGATGGGTGCAGTGCAGGGGTTGGCTAAGCAGTTTTTGAATGTTTAAAAGTGTCCAATTGAGATTTGGTCCAAAGCTATTGATCCTATCAGGGCTTTCCTGACGCATTGCAGAGGTGTGTGTTTGTGTGGAAGATACAGAATGAGAAGGTGTATCCTCTCTTAGTCGCTGGTTAATCAAGCTACAATGTAGCTTTTTATCAAAGGGGTTTCACGCTTTCATTCCTACTAGTGACATAAATATGACTAGGGCTGGGTAAAAACATCGATTTAATRGATCTTGGATCGATTTCATTTAAATTTGGGAAAATCAATTCACGGTGCATGAGATGGATTCTTCTCCATGGTGTCTGAGGCACGTTTCTATATTTTGTCACTCCTGGCTTGCCGTATATTTCCATCCAGTTGATGTTCAGTGCTAACATTAGCTTTTGATAACAAGTTGTCTGGATCAAAACAAAAGAAACTAAGGAACCTCTCATATGATCAGCTGATTCTCAGCAGAACATAAAGACAACAGAGACCATGGTGACTTTTGTTTGCAAAGATTTGCGCTCCTACGTGGTAGCAAAAACGAAGCAGGGTTTGACGAGGGGCTCATTAGGCGCTCGAACCAAACTATGGTAGGTAAACATCTGAACTGTTTTCCACCAGCATGTGTTAAAGATGACATTCTAACAAAATCGTTTAACCAATATTACTATTTTTAAACTTTAAGAAACATTTTAACGAAATCTACAGTGATGAAATTTTGTAGTTGTTTTAATAAGTTATATGTATTAAGTTTTAATAATTTTTATTGAACCCAACAGCAGAATGTAACAGAGACATTACAAAAATACAGTTTTCATACGCTCAAAAGGAGTGGGGAAAAGTATACTTAAATTAGCCCACTTCTTCTCCTGTAGCCTTATTCCCATCACTTATTTATCAAAATAATTATTAATTACTTAAAAATGAATTCCTCCAACAACACTGTCGCCTGTAATTCCTTTTTACTTTAAAACCTTTTAAACTTGTGACAGTTTTCTTTCAAGATTAAACAGATTAATTTAAAAGTTTGTCCTTAAAACCTGTTGTTTATGTTGATGAGAAAAAAGGGTGATATTGTATTTTGCAACACAGTTGCAACAAAGTTGCAAAATACATTATCAATGAACATTTTAATTGAATCGAATCGTGATTAATCAATTCAGAACTTTTATGAATTGAAATCGAATGGATTTAGAGAATTGGCCATGATTCCCAGCCCTAGACATGACTTTAGTAAATGTATTGTTTTACATTCAAACTATTGATAAAACTCGTGCTCAGATGGCCAGAGACCTGAAGGTGGAGACGCCCAAGTCTTTCAGAGAGGAAGTATTGACACCGGTCTTTTTTTTTTTCATTAATTTTTAAATTATTTTTCTCAGTTCCCATCCCCAGAGTGGGACACTGTGACTCCAGAAGCAAAGAACCTGATCAACCAGATGTTGACCATCAACCCAGCCAAGAGAATCACTGCTGAACAAGCCCTCAAACACCCATGGGTCTGCGTAAGTTTTCACACTCATCTAAAGCAGCTCAGAGAGCATCTGGAGTCGCACAGCACTTCCATCTGAACATGAAACGTATTCATGCAGCACTGCGAGCTCATTGAAGAATTCACCATGTGTGTGTTGATGTTTTCTTGTGCCTGTCCTCTAACAGCACCGTTCTACCGTGGCGTCCATGATGCACAGACAGGAAACTGTCGAATGTCTCCGTAAATTCAACGCTCGCCGAAAACTCAAGGTACTCTTTCTGACATTTTTAATATCTTTGTTTTTAAATATTTCTATCTTTCCAAAGCTTCACTTTTCTTTAAAATTTGGGTTACTATATACAGTATATACATTTCTTTTTAATTCAGATATTCTTGTCCTTGTACCACTATTCCAACAAAAGCCAGTATTTCCCTGTGCGTTACCTCTAAAGTGTTTTATGATCCTAAACTGGTTGATTTGATTTGATTTATTGATTCAACAGGAAAAGATAACTAAAAATCAAGCCTGACTCAGCATAATTGCTGTTTTACAGCAGGTTCCTG